>NC_066871.1:53538848-53561348 GCF_022985175.1 Labeo rohita
TCTGTATCTAGAGAGAGATATTTGTTAGTGTTCCCTTTCATCTGTACAAAAGTCATGATTAGAAATCAGCATTCTTTACTCATAAGAGCTCAGTTACGCTGTAAATTCAATGCAACTAATAAATCTAGAGTGAAAGATGAATCAGAAAAATGACACTGATTGATGCCATCAGAACCACAAAAACACTCAAACACTTCACAAAAATATTAAAACAAAGAAAACAGGTTTTTTCCCTTTTACTGTACAAAATACTGATGAGAAATCTGTCTATAGGTACTAGATTTTGCTGTATTTTTCCTGAGTTTAGCAACTAGTAACACAAAGCTTTATCATGTTCCAAATTCAATTATATAAATTCACCAATACTTTAAGAGCTGATACTAGAAATTTCGTTAATGTTTTATATCCTATATCTTATCTCATATTGTTGTATTTGTCAAAATATGAATAACTAATGATAGACCAAACAAATCTAACTCATTAAACTCTATATAACTTCACTCTAACTAACTCATATATCACTCTAACAAACTTTTGACTTCTTGACTTTTTCTACACTGTAAATATTTCTATAGTGTGTATAGGAAAATCAACAGCAGCCATTTTATTTACCGTCCTTACCCACTCAATAAACATTAAACATTGTGATGATGACTATTACAGCTTTTTTTGTGCTTTTAAGATGTTTGTGATATTTTGAATGCATTGCTTTATTTTGAAGAGACATGAGGCATTTCACATTTTGTAGCATTTTGCAATTCTCTGATTTGTGTGTAAAGTTTTGAAAAAAATGAGACAATTATGAAAATGTGTGTAAGCAGTTAAAAAAAAAAACTGTCTTATTATTAGGTTCAAATTTATTTTCTGTTGATATTACAACAAATCATAATATCTCCTGTTTCATTTGTACCTTTAGTAGATGATCTACAGTAGATCAGACAGAAGAGCAGCAGTGCAGATCCAGATGCAGAAATACAGAGAATCAACACCATTATGTGTAAAACTGAGAAACCTGAAAAACACAGACAGTTATTGGACAATGTTATTACTATGTAAAGTTCATTGTAAATATTGTAAAAATTTGTCCCCAAAGTATGATGAAGTAGGAACACCGAGTTAAATATAGTCCATAGCTTTCTATTGTTTTATAGCTAATTATAAAACTATGAGTAGTTGAAATAAATGTTAATTAATTCATTAAAAAAAAATTGTGTCTGATATGAAATGAGCAGAATGTTAGAGCTAACGAGCTGTAACTGATTAAAGTAAATGTCATTTTAACCCTTTCAGTCAAATATTGCACTGCAAACATCATTAACAGTTTACCCTGCATTCAAGATATATTTAATTATATTTTATCATCCGTGACCTTGGCCAGGTCTATACTGAGGGAGAAAATCATCTGATGGGCTTCTTGTTTGATTTTATGCTTATCCTTTTAAACACTGCTAGTGTTTTTTTTTTTTTTTTTTTTTTTTTTTTACTATTTTTGATTTCTTTATATATATTTTGTATCAACACAGCAATCACAGGAAAACATACAAATGTGATCTTAATTTAACACATTATTAAATGCATTAATTATTTTCTCACTCAGAAACAATCTTCAAGACAGTGATTTCCAACATTTCTACAGTAATACTGCACTGAAATATATTCTAAGCTTAAAAAATGAAATAATGTCACCACAGCTTATGCAATGTAACAGAACATTTAGCAGTCTATATGTGGCTAAACTGTGAATTATTTATCATTGGTTTGGCACAAAATACATCCATATTTTACAAAAGAAAACTCTGTATATATAATGCTGCCTGTTGTTAGTGTTTATTAGGTTTGTGTTTAGTAAGTGATGAACTGTGTTTTTTTTGCTGGGTGAAAACCTGTGCTAGAGTTTTGGAAGAATGGTTTGATTTGAGACATGAATGAAGTGTTTTGGTAGTTTTACTGTATTTTGAATGTGAAGTTAACTGCCAAGTTGAAAGTTGGTTTACTCGTCTGTCCTGCCATGAGTGATCTCACATCTCATGCTTCAATGGGAGGTCTAATCTCTCTGTAGCACAGGCCACAACCTCCAGCAGCTCCTCGTATGCTGGACAGGCAGACCAAGAGAGCTCAACAATCTCTTTGACTTCCTCCACCATCTCCTGCTCTCCTGAGCTGACTGCTAAAAGCACTGTCTGCTGGATCAGATGATGTCAAAGATAACACTTTCGTTTGTATCAGTGACTAAAGAGTGAGCAAGATTAAAACCTTTCTCAAACTCTTCTGCCAGCTCAACTTAATTTCATTTTCTACAAGAGTGGGTCTTGAGCCACAGGGCATCAGTGCTTGTCCCAGTTCCCTTGAGAAGAAGCTTTTTCATCTATTGGAAATACATTTTACAGACAAAAATATTAATGTTTTTGGGTGTTTTATGAGTGACGAAATGTGTTTCTTGCTACCTTTGCTGGTGTTGTGGAAGAACGGGCTGATTTGAAACACGGATGAAGTGTTTTGGTTATTTTTGTGCATTTTGTTTGTGAAATTAATAGGGATGTGACGAGATCTTGTGGGACAAGATCTCGCGAGATCTCGTGACTATCTTTGCAAAACATTTTGCAGTGTTTACATTAGAGCTGCACTATTAATCCTTAAAATATCGAGGTGTTGATTCAAACACCCACGCGATCTTATTCCTGAATGACAACGATTTAGCTGTGTATGTTACCACTGTTTCACATCGCCAGTGTCAGTGGAGCGTGAGAAACAGGTTTTGTCACTGCTCATGTGAATGAATCAGAAGGTCGGGGTAAATGTGAACACAGAAAGAGCAACACAAACAGTCTTTTCAACCACATTATAATCATTATTTCTGTGTTACAGACATGTAAATAATAGAAGTACTGGGGTAAAAGTTTATAATTTGGGTATAAACACTTTTTTTCTCAAATCAAAAGTATTTTCTCCAGAATCCTCTTCCGCCGTGAGAGAATCATGTCATTGAATCATTCATTCAGTTTATTAAAAACAACTGCAAACAGTTTGTCAGAACCACTAGTAAATTATGTTTTTTTTTTTTTTCTAATCTTTTATCTCAGAATCAATCGTGAAGCTCTTGTTTAAATGTTGTTTATTACTTCATATAATTAATTAAAATGGAAGTTTAATTTCATAAAGTTCACAATGCACCTTCATTTTTTTGCATTTTGTCTTTTTCAGTTGAATTAAAGACTATTTTCCCTATATATTTCATAATTGAGGATTTCTTAAGAAAAGTTTAAAAATCTCGTCTCGTCTCGTTCTCGTGAACCCAGTCTCGTGGGTCATCTTGTCTCGTGGGATTAGTGTCTCATCACACCCCTAGAAATTAACTGCTGTGCCAAGCTGAAAGTTGGTGAAGAGAAATGTGTGAACAATTTTGAAAAAGTACTTTCCTTCTCATAATCTCATGGAAGTACTATGAATAAATAAATGAAATAAGGGATTACAATGTGCTTTGTGGGTGACTCAAGCTAAAGATAGTATGTGTCTCCCATGAAGATCACTGTCCTAAACTGTGTGTGTGTGTGTGTGTGTGTGTGTGTGTGTGTGTGTGCACCTGGTATTCATCACGTTATGGGGACCAAATGTCCCCACAAGGATAGTAATACCAGTAAATGTTGACCTTGTGGGGACATTTGTGAGGTCCCCATGAGGAAACAGGCTTATAAATCATGCAGAATGAGTTTTTTTGAGAAAGTAAAAGTGTGCACAGTCTCCTGTGAGGACTAGGTTTAGGTGTAGGGTGATAGAAAATACGGTTTGTACAGTATAAAAACCATTACACCTATGGAATGAACCCATAAAACATGGAAACACAACATGTGTGTGTGTGTGTGTGTGTGTGTGCTGCTATCAGCTGTGTTCTGCTGCTGGTGACGTCATCTGATCTCAGAGGAAGTGTCTCTTTGCATTTTTTTTAAACCAAACTGTCGGTTGTATACATTGGAATGAATCTAAATCACTTTGCTGTAAATGTTTTAATCTTAATAAACCTTTTACGCAACTGGACATCAATGAATAACTAAATTACACTAATGTATTATTTTGACTCACCCAGTCTCTCCAGTTCTACAGTTGTATTGGCTGAAAGTCCTCCTGCAGACACCTCACACATGTAAACTCCTTTATCCTCAGTTCTGACACTCTTCAGTCTGAGAGAGAAGTTTCCTTTGGGGATTTCATCAGTGAAGAACTCAACTCTGTCTCTGTATCGCTCATCTGATGCCTCTGGTGAAGCCTCATTGTTTAGGTAGAGAAGAACCACAATATCTTCATCTTCATCTGTTTTCATCCACGAAACTTCCATGTGTTCAGGTGTGATGTGAGAATCTACAGAGCAGTTCAGAGTGACGTCTTCACCCACAGAAGCAGATATGGAGCGACTCGATCCTGAAACTCTCAAACGCTCTGAAAGAACAAACAGTGTAAATATACATTCAGTAATTAGTTCATGTAAAATCATAGTGAAAATGAAGGAACTCATGTGTTCAATACTCACCAACATCATCAACTTTAATTTTAACCACAGTTTCACCAGACTCTTGCTGACTGTGAACTGTACATGTGTATTGTCCCTCATCTTCAGCTCTCAGATCGTCCAGACGGAGGGAGAAGTTTCCACGTTGAATCTCCTCAGTAAAGAAATGAGCTCTATCCTGATAATCGTGGGCCCCTGTTTGAGTCTCACCATCTTGAAACAGATGAACTAAAGTGTCTGAGTCTGTTCTTCTCCATTCCACCTCCAGACCCTCCACTGATAAAAGTTCATCAACAGAACAGGGCAAAACCACTGAAGATCCCAGAGGAGCAACCAGAGGACCAGAGGGACCTTTTACAATCAAACCTGAGACAGAGAAATGAAATAAAGTTTGTTTTATAGTTTCTCCAAGCATAAATGGATTCATACTACACATAGCATTATAACTGACATTAAAAAGATAATGTACAGTAGGTGCATTCAGGGATATCACTAGGACACGACCCCAAATGTTGTTTTTGGTTTCTAGATATTTAGGCTGTTTACTCACACAGGGTCACTGACAACCCCATGATTTTGGTGTTTACATTTGCTGCACTCTTATGGCATCAAAAAATTTATTCTTGATTAACATGTAAAATCAGAAGTTTTTATTTTTTATTTTTTTTACTTTTTCAAATTTTCATTTCATTTTCAAGCTTCAGTATTTGATCATTTGTTTTACATTAATCATACTGTGATGACAGAGGAGAGGTAAGAAACTATTTCTTTGTGTTTATCTCATCCACTACTTTAAACATTGTTCTTTTAGATGCAAAATGTATGTAAAGATGGATTCAGTCCTAAATGGTTTTAAATCAATTGCTCCATGAGTGTGTCTTCAAAGAAACAAATCCCTATGATTATTAAATTAAGTTTTTTTTTTTCTTCATTTCACAAGCAAACAGAGATTCTTTCACTTTCGTGGTTGTAAACACTGGGTCAAATCAGGCAACCAGGAAATATGAGCTAATAAAAAATATCCAAGACTGACACATCCCAACATGGCAATAGCTGATATAAATATTACAAATGTTAATCAAATCTAAAAACTATTGTATTTGAGCTGCTTCTTCGTCTTACAACTCTGCTCCCTCTGGACATTCAACTTCATGTGGTGCAGTTCATTCATAAAAAAAAAAAAAAAAAAAAAAAAATATATATATAACATCACTATAAAACTATAAAAGAATAAAGTGATTAAAATTTCACATCATTCTTAGAAAATGAAGTTCTGTTAAACTGAAGTTATCCAAATAAACCACTGAGATCTTATTATTCTGGAAAAAATCATCACAATCAAAACTATAAAAGAATATATATAATCTGCAAACTGAACATCATTTTCTTAGAAAATGAAGAACTGAGATCCGAATATGTTTATTTATATTGCGATGTTGTGCAATCAGCCATTTTGTCGGTTGTGTCCACCAGCTCCGACTGGAAACTAACAATAAAATGAACTGTTCTACCTATTAGATTGTTTTTTGTTTTTTTTTTAAACAGTACTATTGTTGTACAGTGTGACACAAATAACGTTAGATTGATGTGCGCATGCTACAATAGGGCTGTATTCCTTCTAGTCTTAACCCGTTTGGTCAGTGACTGTAAGTGGCCATTTTGACGTCTCAGATCGCAAATGGTCTTATATAAATGGTCTCAAATAAAGCAGCACGACGAAGGGAAGCCAGGATTCAAGGGGCCTTGAAGCCAAAATATAGTTTAGAAATGAAAATAAAGAAAGAACTGAGCATTAAAAATAGTTTTGTTGAAGAGAGAGAGAGACGTAAACATATATTAATATTGTACGTACCATCGGTGATCATCAGCAGAACTGACATCAAAACACAGTTTATTCGGTGCATCTTCAAATGATAAATTAAATCAAAACAATTATGTCCTTTAACTACAAAAGACCACAAATATCGATGTTTCTCTGACGGAAGCTCATGTTCGTGAAATGTCCGCGGATCAATTTGTCTTTCACTTGTCTTTACTTTCGATTTCAAACGGTCTTCCGGTTGCGTCGAGTCAGCTGATCAGGAAGTATTAGTATAACTTACTGACATATAGACAGTGCAATAAAACACATAGGCCTACTCATATGGTCAATCCCAGAGAAATAATCATGTCTTTAAAACAGAGAATCGCCAAACTACAAAGTGTTTCACTGTAGTCAAGCCAGCAGCAATATAAAACAAGTCTAAGTGTGCGCGCCTGTTCCTGTGATTACGGTGATTTTAAGAACAGAGAGAGAACCCTGGTGAAAAACCCAGCATATGCTGGTAGGTATGTTTGGATGCTGGTTTAAGATGGTCCTTTGCTGGTTTTTGCTGGTCATGTTGCTGGTCAAGGATATACACCTATGTATATATCTTTGTCTAACAAAGATATATGCATAGGTGTTAAAGCAAAATCACAAAAATCGCAATTCATATACCGTAGCTTCAAGGCAGCATTACATAAAATGCATGTTTCTGTTACTGTGTTGGAAATGACATATGTCAGTGTAATGTCCACATGTGACTCTGGATCACAAAACCAGTCATTAGAGTCAATTCATCAGCTAAAAGCTAAATGAAAAGCTTAATGAATAAGCTTTCTATTGATCTACTGATGTATGGTTTGTTAGAATAGTTATTTGGCTAAGATAAAACTACTTTAAAATCTGTAATCTGAGGGTAATCTGAGGCAGTTCTTAGCAATGCATATTACTAATCAAAAAAAAAAAAGTTTTGATATATATACAAAAAATACGAATATACCAGTGCTATTTAAGACTGGTTTTGTGGTCCAGGGTCATATATGGCAAAAAATTTTTTTTTTTTTTTTTTAATAAAGGTCTGTCAAGTCAAGTCACCTTTATTTGTATTGTGTTTAATACAGTAAGAGCAGCTTTACAGTGCTAAACAGGAAAATAGTGTGCCAATAATGCAAACAAAATTTAATTTTCCTGAAAAGCAGCTCTAAAAAGAGCACAATAGTAAACAGTAAATTTTTTCTGTTAAAGTCATCTCTTTGTAGAGTCAGCGAAGTCATCGTCCAGCTCAGTTCAGTTGTGTTGATGTCTTGTGACAAGGTGGATCTGTCTCTAGGGCACATTGAGTTGTCATGGTCTCAGCTGACATTCAGAGAGGTTGTGGGTCTCTCTAGGTTCTGATTCATCATCTGGTCTGGATACAGACTGGATCTGGTTAATTAACATCATTCAACTGAGCAGAAACATTTTAAGGCATTGATTACATATTGTGATCATAATGATAATTTTGCAGTTTTGCATGCTAATTCAAAGTTGGGATCATCTGAAGTTTTTGCAGGGGTTGCTGTCATCCCTTTACAGGTGTTGGTGAGGTTGTTACAACTGAAATGAAAATAACTGGCATAATTCTAAGTTATATCACATATAAAGAGGCCCCTGCTCATTACATTACACTTATAAAATTGAATATGTGTCATATTTTCAGTATAAGTCTGCAATAAAGTACATAATAAAGCTTATTCTATTCTGATTGATGTTTAGGGAGAGGTATCCTATTCATGTGAGGTGCTGAATGATTATGAGGTTAGTCATGTATACTGTCTCTTGGAATATTAGCCATATATGTAATAATTCATCATCACAGTATCATATGTTTAACATGGAAAAGTTGTGGTTGCCACTGAGTGGTTGTCACAGGACAAAAGACAGTATGGAAACTGGAAAAAGAACATGAGTCGGTAAGTCGGTTTCCCTACATTTTTAGTTGTTAAACACTTCTCAAACACTTTGTCACCTTGTAAATGTAAACATGCCACAAATGTTACATACATGAATTGTATAAAAAAAATACCTCTCTGTCTTCATCACATATTATAGAGGCTTTTGAATCTGTTCATCACGTTTTCTACTGTTGGAAACACAAGTAGTCTGGTGAGAGCCCTGGATGTAGTATGTAAAAAATAAATAGCAGCAGTCATGAAGTCTAAACAGAGATCTAAGCCTATGCAAAATGTTGATTTCTTTTCTTTAAAATAATATCTCAGAAAATTAATTATCTGATTAGGAACAACAGCAAACTTCAGATAAATTAACAAGACTTGTCAAAAAACATAATGGATTTTGTAATTCTTGTTTGCTTTAGGTAGCCTACGGCAAATTTGAACTTAATCTATGTTTGTTCATTACAACACGTATACAGACACAATGCTATACGGAGATACTGAAAAGAAAATACTTAGTTCACTATTGCTTCAGTTCGTTGAGGAGTTTGATCATTCATTGAAACAATTGTCCCATGTTGACGTGGGCGTGGTTTGTGAGCCTGACATGGGAGCATGTAAACTTCCTTAAAACTGCGCGAAATACGCAGGCACGAACACTGCGAAATCAAAGCGCTTTATTATGCATACCAAATGTATACAACTGGTGAAACATGTTTAATCTATGATCTGTGCAATTTCGCATGTGACGAATCTGTAGTCGTCTAACATCTGCTGGAAATCCAGGTAAACATACTTGCGTGCACGCGCACATCCCCAGTTCCCCAGTGCTATGTTCGTGCTGAAGTTAATGATATCTGTTATGGGAAGTTGTTTAGTTAAAAGTGGGAGGTGTAGTAGTAGCATGTTTAGATATGTAATATGCGTATGCGCAGGTGTGGACACCGAGAGTTATGAGTTCAGCAAAGCTGCATGAACCAGCACGTCATGTCTTGTCCGTTCCTTTCTAATATCACAACAATAATAATCATATAGTTTAATTAAATAACACTGTTTAAATGCATAGCAGTGTTGGGCAGTAGCATCGCTACAAGTAGTGACGCTACTAGCTTAACTACATTTCTCAGTAGTGTGGTGGTAGCGTCGCTGTTTTCTGAATCAAATAGCTTTTCAGTAGCTGAGCTCTTATTTTGATCAAGTAGCGCGGTAGCGTCAACAAAAGCTAAAAGCGATATATATTTCTATACTTTAAGCTCAAATCGGAAATATAACTGCTACGGATCACTGATCCTGGGTCAGTAAGCGACGTCACCGCCACTAAACCTCGTGACGCCATTGGCTCATTAAACTGTCAGTCAAACCGTATTAATCCTCCCGCCTCTCTCGTGAATGAAGTGCGGCGCGCAGAAGCATCGCAGCGTGTTTGCAGACTTGAGGTAAATAAAGAAGTGTTGATTGAAAAAGTACATGTTTTCTGTATTTATAATACAGCACTGCATTTATAAAGGCTAATGGTTTCGAGGAGATGAGAAAAGTGTGTCTTAGTCTAGCATTTGTTGCGGTATTGAGAAAAAAACTTAGTACTTGAACTAGTGGTGGCCGCCTTGATTTTAGTCTTTGAAGCAGACTATTGCTCTGGGAAGATCTCAAACTCAGAAGAACGAGATGGGGAGTGGGTGGGTCTGGGTTGTCAAATTCATGGCAAAATGTTTCGGTTCGTTCTTAGCAAAGAAAGAAAGAAAGAAACAAACAAAAAAAACGATCAGGTTCCATAGTGAAATAAGAATTAAACAGTGTTCTAGTCTAAACGAATTATAATAATCTTTGCTAATATTCTTGACACTTCAAACTGCTTTGGCAGTATCGAAATATGCCTTTACTATGACCAAAATCCCGGAATATGCGATTCAGCTGTTTGATCGCGCACTATCACTGCAGCCTGTTCATTTGAAAAATAGAACACAGTCCCCAAAAGTTACACCAGTCAGTTTAAATAGTGTGTGTTACGTGCAGTTCAGCGTGAACACCGGTCCCGTGGCACATTTTTGCTCATCATGATATTTTCCGTCGACGTGCATGAAGTACGCTTACCCAATGCATAATATTTTCGCTTTAAATACATTGCAGATATGGAAACATTTGTATTTGTGGCGAGAGAGGTAGTCTCCATAAGCCCAACTTTACTTTCAGTTTCGCTTTAAATTTGTTTTGGATTGTTTAGGCAAATTTATTTATTTATTTATTTATTTATTTATTTATTTATTTATCCATCCATCCTCGTTCGGTTCTGAATACGGTTAAAGTTAAAGGATTTGTTGTGGAGTGAGGGAAATAATGTCGGAACATTATAACATTACGCTGTAGGCCTGTTCATTTCAGAATATAACAAAATGTGACTTATAGGCCTAGCCGCCGTGACCTGTCGGGTTTAATTTTTCCTCTCAAAGACGTACAATTTATGTTAGCATGTTTTTTTTTTTAAAAAAGAAAAAACTTCGGCAAACGAAAATAGCCGCTTGATTCGGTTAAATATTCTTACTGTCAGTTAACAAATTTACAATAGAATTTAGCTTTGCTTCCCAGATAGTAACAGGGTCTGGGCCAAATCTGGCTTACATTTGGCACTTGTTTTTTATTCACAGTCTTGTATTCATGAAATCAATTACTATCTTTAAAAATGGCAGTAAATTAAAGTGATGTTTTTGTGCGGTCTGTCATATTTCAGTAGCTATATACAGCAAAACTACAGCACTTCCATTAGGCTATTTTTTTTACGAAGCTGTCAACACTGTAAACTCTGATGGCATGCAATCAGTTGACAAACACCCATTCATATATAGACTGTTATTCAATTATATGTATAAATTATTTTATTTAAAAATTTCGTGTTTTCCCCGTTTTATTCATTCAACATTCTGAAACAGGTGCCATTGTTTAAAAAAAAATGTTTTTCAAGAAAGAATTCAACCCCCCAACCCCCCAACCCCCCAACCCCCCAAAATATGAGATAAACCCAGCCCTGTACATTATACTGATTTTTGTTGCCAAATTGGTTTGGAAGAGTGGTTGAATAAACAATTAAACTGGACTTTTATGCCTGTATGACAATTTAATTGATCACTGAGAGAGCATTGACTTGGTATGATGTTGGTTCAATAGAAAAATGAAAATGTAAAAAATAGCTTAGATGTAGTAAACTACTTTTGCCATGTTGCTGTAGCTTAGCTTGCTACATTACCAAAGGCTGTAGCTTTAGTGTAGTGAAGCTTCATTTAATGAAGAATAACTGTTAGCTTAGCTCACTACATTTTCCAAGTAGCTTGCCCAACACTGATGCATAGGTAGCAAGCACATTCGGGCCGATTCCAGCTGGAATGCGGCACTGTTGGCTCAGTTTAGGCGTTTTGCGGGGAGTACACCGCAATTGCCCCCTCCGCCTGGGGAACCTCTGAAACCCCCCTCGCTGGACCCCCATGGAGGGTGGTGAAGAAGGAGAAGTTGGTATATCATGTTCCGACCGATTTTTATTTTTTTCAACGGGCTTTCCGCGATTTTATCGACTTCTCGTGCACTTCCGGGAAACAGGCACTGGAAACGAGCATACAGGTCGTTACCCAGATGTCTATTAATCAGCCCTCCTTGGCTGCCCATTTCAGGCACGGCCGCCATTTTAGCGTCCGCCTCAAACTGAGAATCAACCCCTCACAGAGGTTTGCTCAGCTGAAACGTCAGCTTTAAACAGTTCACGCCCTCCTAGCGATGCTGCCGCTAACCTTTTCCGCCCATTTAGGAGCTCCTAATAATAAAGTCAGCTGCACTAAGACAAACTAACAAACTCATCCGGAAGCTCGATCGAGGGACGTGAGGAGCGAAAGGTTTGCGGGGTTTTCACCCGGCGGAACCTTCCCTGCTCCCTAATGCTCGCCACCGACGCACTTCGCAACGGCCTCGTGCCCGGAAGTAGAAGGACCGGAGCGGGAAGCAATCGGGGTGAGCCGCGACTTCACGTAAAAGCACGCGGCTCACGAGCAAAGCGCGCCCATGATCATGTCCTCGCAAGCAAAACATAACTCAACAATGAAAACAACGGTCGTGTCGATCGTTTGGGAAGGTAAGCCCTAACCAGGATGACACGGAGGGAAAGATATGTTAACCAACACACAATCCCAACCGTGCCAGCTCTATCAGAGAAATTACTCTTTTAGAAGGAAGATTGCTCTTCAAGATCGCCGTCGAAGCACCCAGGGGACTCTCACAACACTCATCTGAGTAAGAAAAGGGAGAGACCGCTGCTTGCGCCATGAATCCAATGACGAAAAGGTGAATGTTGCCGCTTCTCACAGAGAGATGTTGTATTCGACTCCGAAGAAACAGAATGAGTGAGCAGAGCATGCGCTGCCCTGTTTATACCCGGATGTCCAGGGCGTGGCCAGCTATGCAATCCTGCACACCCAATTTTATTGGCCTTTTCTCAAACTATCAGAGGTGTTTGGGCTCCCAAGGGCGACCCCTAGTGTCGTACACTGGACACAACTCAGAGTGTACAACAGATAGGGAACTGAAACATTTCAACAGTAATATCATATAGAAAAACAAATATTTTGAATGTAAAAAGTCAAATACTATCAAAGCAGTTGACTATCTTTCAGTTCATTACCATCTGTACGAAAAGGGAAAACTTAGGAATAATTTTGTACTGTAATGTAAACATGGAGCATGTAAAATGTGCTGCAGTGCATTATAAACAGTAGTGAGTATAACATTGTATAATGCTACCTGTTGTTAGTGTTTTTTTAGGTTATTGTGTTTTGAGTGATAAAGTGTGTTTGTTTGGTGAAAACCTTTGCTAGTGTTTTGTTAGAATGAGTTGATTTGAGACACTAATGAAGTGTTGTGTTAGTTTTCATGAGTCCATGTGAGATGTGATGCAGCCATCTAGTGGAGTGAAGCAGAAACTTTCACTTCTTTCATCATGCTGGAAATGGAAAAATCAAGTGAAACGCATCGCATTGTGGGATACAGTATTCCCACACAGGATACTGCTGTTTTCATGAATATAGCAGGTCTTACAGATGTTCTGTGCAAACAGCAAATTTGCATACTGTGTGCATTACATATCCTACATACAGCAATAGTAAGAGTAATCAAAGTTTTATTGTCATTTTTCTTGTGCAGAGAGAAAAAACAAAATGCAGTTTCCAAGCATTGAGTGTTTAAATAGTGACTGATAATATGGATGAATGGCTTCTGAATTAAACTGAATGCAAATAACATTATATACTGTATGTGTTATAATGTTTTATCTACATGACAGTGTCATAATGAAGAATCTGAGCTGATATATGAAGGTTTAGATGTTCAGTCTCAGTGATTCTGATGAGTGACACAGAACTGAACATTCACTGACATTATCATGAACTGTGATCACTGTGAGCTTGAGACTCGAACATCAATCCACAGATGTTAAAGTTGTAACACTGATTTTTCATCTGTACTGCTGAAGCTGGTTTACAGCTAGAGTTACTTATAAAACCAAATCACTATTACATGAAAATAAAGAACAAGTGCAATGACAGTGAATATATTTACAGATATTTACAAAACTAAGCAAACATGCATTAAATAACGGTCTCAATAACAAATGAAGAATGAAACTGAACTCTTCTCTTAAATCACAGTCAAAAGCTTCTCAAGAGTGTTTTTTTTATGATTGTGTAACCACTGAATCCGGCTGATTTTCCTCTGTTGTGTTGCTCCTGCTGTTCTCCTGGTTTTGTTTGTTCAGTAGAGGATTCATCTCATGAGATTCTGCTGTGTTCTGGTTCTGGTTTGATCCATTGGCTGGAGTTTCATCAGAAGCTGCTGCTGCTGCATTCTGGGTTCACAATAAGACACATTTTATCATGTGTTTTCAACAGCAGTGTTTCTCAGAGCTGCTCCTGGAGTCTCCTGACATAAAACACTCAACAGTTTACAGTACAGCACTGCTGGAAGTGTTTGTGCCAGAACAGATGATCAGGACGTGCTGTTACAGATATTAAACATTTGGGATGTAATGATATTATCAATATTATGATATCATGATAGCAAAACTGTCTCAATATCATTGTAGTCACATGACGATATGAAACAATATAGGTCTTCCATGCAAAAAGTATAGATTTTTAAAATATTCTAACATAAAAGGTGTTTAAAGTTGTGTTTTGGTCCATTATGGTTTGGCACAGTATCTGTCAAACAAACTAAAACCAAAAGCACAATATGCCCTAATCTCTTCATCAAGTGTTTTTTGAAGCAGCACTTCATTCAGGTGATCATCTGTTGATCTGCTGTTTTCTGCACCTCAGAACGGCTCTGTTCACTGTAAATGAATGCAGTGAACTTGTTTATTGCATGTGCTGTGAGTTTAGCACATGTTTGGGAAAGCAACGGCCACCAGTTCTGCTTTATATTTGCGGCAGATGATTACGGCGTTTCACTAGATTTGTAATGAGACGTGTTTTTGAAAGCCTGTTTTTACTGAAGCTGAAGTTTTATGTCAAAATAAAAGCTTAAAAGTGCAGGATGAATTGCTGATAGTGAGTGGTTTAAATGTGTAACATTACTGCAGTCCAAATTCAAAGTATCTCTTTCAAGTGTAGAAATTAGGAAAAAATGATTGTATGTGTAATTTTGATTGTATGTGATGATGTAATTTCCCTGCTGTAGTGTAAAGCAAAAATAATATACCTTTGAAATTTTAATTTTCATTTATTTTACAGTGCAGTTGCTTTACAATATATGGTTATTACAGTCATAGGAATAACAATTATATACAATTATTATTATTATTATTATTATTATTATTGTTATTTACAAATTTCTTTGGCTTTTAAAACACCGGTGTGACTGTAATTTAGACTGAGACTGTATATCACAAAGAAAAGAGGGTTGAGTCCTCTTTAATGTTCAGTTTTTTTTTGTTGTTGTTGTTGTTGTTGTTTTTCTGACCTAAATTCTTAGGATCATGGGTGTGCATTAGAATTTAACTTCAAAATGTACAAAATTTTATTTTTTTCCCCAAGTCTTCATTTGTTTATCGTATCATGGACTTCATATCACAGAGTTGTCATGTCATGAGATGTTGATATCGTTACATCCCAATTATTCAGCTATTACAGATTCACTGATCAATTACCTGAACTGGTTTGTGTCAAGTAAAGGAAACACACAGAATCTGCCGGACTGAGAAACACTGATCTACAAACATCTCTAACAGTAATTACAGATTAGAGTAATGGACACTAACCTGAGATTCCTGATTCTGTGATCTGGCAGCTCCAGTTCGACAAGACTTCATTGCCTTCTGTGTTCATGACAAGACAGTTTATTTACACACATCTTCACTAAATGTGTTTTTGCTTTTCAGACAGATGTTTAAAGGTGCAGTCAGTAAATAATAGCACATTTGACAAATCCAATGTAAATGATGTAGAGTCACATCAGCAGTAAAGAAATGTAATTGTAACTGTATTTCAGTAAAACTGAATATGGATGAATATGAATTTGTGAAGCACAAGTCACCCCCCCCCCAGAAACGTTTAGTTTCATCCAAACTGATGTGTGTCTGTACTAAATACTTTAGTCACACAACAGAGAAACATACAATTAACCATGTGCACCTTAACACACTGCAGGTGAATCACATCTAGTTTCTGATACTAACCTGACACGACTGCAGACATGGTTTGATCCCTGAGGAGGAAAAGAGATTTAGGATTACCATAGTGGAAAATAAATATACTAAAATGTATTTGAAACACATTTATGTCATGCTTAGTATACTACAAATACATTTACATATTTTTGTAGTTAATAAAAATACCCTGTGGTATTTAGTATACTAAACATATTTAAAGTTTTCTAAACTGGAACAACTAATTTTGTACTTAACACACTTTAATTGTGCAGATAGTGCTGAAGTCCAACTAAAAATACACTGAAGTAAATTTGATTGTGCTGAAGTGAAACTATTGCAAGTAAACTTCAGGTACACTTTAATTATCTTGCATTTAAAGACCGATATTATTTAAAGATCATACAATTCTTAATGATATTAAAACATATTTTAGGCCTAATATTAACATGTGCATTGTGCAATAAAGAAATACTCCAAATAAAGTTGAATTATTGTAGAAGAGGACGGTCAGTTGCGCCCCCTGCTGGACACATTTATTCATTCACATTATACAGGAGGCAGTATCGCAAGACAGTATTAGATTCAGGCAAGTTTACGTAGTGATCATGCATCGATCATGCGAGCGGACAGCCAATCTGAAAGCAGCACTGATGTGGCGGCTGTGCTAAGAAACTGTTAGTTTTCGTTTTCACTCGGTTACGGAGGGTTCATACTTCGCTTTCCTCCTAATTTCTGCCTAATCTGTGTGCGTCAATGACGAAAAGTAAGTGTTTATTCATATTGTATGTTGCTGTTATTGCTGTTTAAGATTAATCAAAAATATTGAGAGTATTGTTTCATGTGTAAGTGAAGAGATGCGTAGAAGGCTGCAGCCTTGCACGGATGAATGTTTCTGTAAACGTATGCGTGTAAAACCAGAGATGTAAATGAGGCATGTTTAGCTCAGCGCTGTTTGCAATATATTTCTGTTTAGTTCAACATTGCAATTATCTCAGAAGTGTGATTAACCTGTCAGATGTACACTTATTGTATATTTACCCATGTTTATGTAAGTTTATTCAGTTTCAAGCTCAGTCAAGTTTAATGAAGCACAGTATATACGTATATTGCATTACAATGTTATGTACAGATGTTTAAATTTGTCAAGGTCATCTTGTTTATTCTAAACTCACTTCATTTATGTATATTTCTCATTTTCTTTGTTTAGACCACACACACGAACTTGTATAATAAAGGCATTTAATTGGGGTTCCTGTCTCCGTGTCCTTACCGACACTCCATGGCGACGGCCAAATTTACCTAGCAACCAGTCCACCTTTACTACAATTATCATTTTTATGTCAGTAAGTCTTGAGCGATTATGTCCATAATAGATTTGAACTATACTGAGTATGATATAAATGTATTTTAAATCTATTACTTTTTTGCTATATTTAGGTGCAGATCAGACTGTATAATAGACGAGTCCTGGTTTTAATAAAGAAAAATGAAAATAAACCTTCAAATATGCAGTTTAGATATCTGTGAATGACTTTACTGATGAATGAACAAACAGCATCATAGGTAAATGAATCACACTCATTATAAAAACAGTAGAAATATTTATAGGAAATGACAGTAAATACTAATGTAACGCCACGCCAGCAGAGGGAGCCCTTACCCATGGACTGTCTGTTACCGCTCCCTCTGCTGCTTCTATGGTTACTTCTTGTTTGGCAGCCATATCCACCTTATTTTTCAATGCGGAAGCTGTTTTCTGGTAATGTGTTAGACTCCGGTTCATAATCCGCCATAGGGAAATAACGAGAAGAATCTCGAAGTGCAGTAAACGGTAAAAGTTTGCACTACAAACTATTGTGTTCATAATTAAGATAATACATTAAAATAATATGGTAAGACACACCAGTTTGCAATATCAAGCAGTAAAACAAGCTTTTTGTGCAGCTAAAAATAGCTGGAAGTGGATGAGACCGGAAGCCAGACACAAAAAATGTACAAATGGCTGCACCCACTCTTATGGGAAAAATAAGGTGGATAAGGAGGGCCATGCCAAACAGGAGGTTGTGAAGTATTGTTTTGCCTGTGCGGTAGTGATGCGCGGATGGCGGTTATATCCGCGGGTCGGGTAATAAAAAAATGCATTCTGATTATTTGCGGGTGGGTCGCGGGTGGATGAGATAAATCAATAATCACCAAATATTAACTACTTTTTCTAATATATGAACCTGTTTAAAATATATTTTTCATCAGGCAAACAATTTCATGTGTATGTGTGAGTGTCTGTTCGCAAAGTTGTGACAGAAAAGGTGACATTCCAGATCAAGTTTGAAGGGAGATACGCCTGTGTTAATGTTATTGATTAGGGTAATATGCAGTGGTGTAGTGCAGTACCTGCGGATACCCATTTCTTTATCAGTCGGCTTTGCATATACCCACTTCTAAATCCCCTCTGATGCGCATCATTCAGTGTCCTGCATTAGCCAAAATCATGACAGGCCACCATTTCTAATTCAATCGTATGTGAATAAAGGCAAATATTCGCTCAAAACACATAGTAAGGACGGCGAGGACCGTGGCACCGGCTTCCTTTGAAATATGTTTGATGATTGCGCCTGATGCGCTCCAGCACCTGATTTGCTGCCTGTTCATACGCGAGAGCGTGTCAAGGGAGGCACGCCGAGTATTAAAATAATAATTATTATTGATTACTAATTTGAATCAGTGCATTATAACAAAAACAATACATTAAAAATGAAAAGAATTAGATTTTTATGATCTGAAATTTCTTAAACTGGGTGAACCCCTGTAATCTTTTGTCCAAGGATTCAGTAGACGTTCAAACACCCAAACGATTTCATCAGAGATTGCGAGAGTCACGTCCAGATGTCAGTTAACGTTATTCTTTTTAGAGTGATTAAGCTTATATAAGTGTGCAGCGATGTGCAGATCAGCTGAATCAATCTGCTGTTAAAAATGAATCATCCATTCATCATATCATCATGCAAAACTAAGAATTAGAATAATCGTAAACGACGATCGGGTGCGGTTATCTAAATCAGAGAAAAATACAGGTGGTGGGCGGATCATTTATTTGAAGCCGCGGATTCGGGTGACGTTTGAGCTCATCTGCGCATCTCTACTGTGCGTACTCTACCAAGCGTTTTCCCTGTTTCATGCCTTGTTATTTTTCCATGGTTCTTGTTTTGTTTCATAGTCATAGTTTTGCCTTGTTTTCTTTGCCATAGTTTTTGCCTTTGTTTCATAGCCTTGTTTATTTGTTTCTTTGGACTGCTCACTGGTATTTTGACCTTCTGCCTGTTTTCTGGATTACGTTATTGTTTTGCCCTGGATATCACTGTTTGTTTGGTTATCGACCCTGCCTGTCTGACTACGATCTCTTCAATAAAGCTCGCACTTGGATCTATCACGCTTCATACTAGTCCTGTTACAACTAAACAGTAGTAAAACTAATTTATTTCCTGATAAATGACATTATAAAAATCTTTTTTTTTTTTTTTTTAAATGATAAAGAGAATCCCTTAAACAAATTTGAAAGACACTTGGAGTGAATGTGATGAATGTTGAGGTTTTACTCACAGGGTTCAAAAACCATTAAAATCATCAGACATAAAGTGAAGATGAATTCAGAGGAGAAGACGACGATCCTCATGTCTCCAGTAACACCTTCACCATTAACTGAGGATAAAAATCAACAACAACAGACACTCATATTCACTCAGATTCACTCAGATTCATCACACAACAGCATGAAGAGATGATTATAAGCTCATATTATTACTCCAAATTAATATCTGTGAATGGAAATGAGAAGAATCTGATCAGAGTAACTTTGAGATGAAGCTATTTCTGCCTCACATTCAGATTTTACCAATCACTCAGTTCAGATTCAGATGCTGTATTAGTTTATAATACTTATATTCGGATATATGACTGTAATTGTATACTGAAGTGTGTGATGTTGAAGTGTTGATTCACCTGTTTTGAGGATCAGTTCAGTCATCAGAGCAACAGAGTTCAGTAAAACAACACCAACTGATCCAAACACATACACAGGAACAAGAAGGGGAAGATCTGAAACATCAAATCACAGTTTAATATCATCAGCATTAGATCAAATAAAACCACATTAAACAAAACTACAGAGAAAAACACAACAAATGAATGTATTTGATCTCTTTATAAGTTTGAGTCTTGGTGTGTTTGGAGTTTGATTCAGGAAAGATCTGCTTCATGAAACTAATAAAGCACAATAAAAATAATATTCTGTAGAATAATAAGGCTTTTCATCATTCATTCATTCATTGATTGATAGAAGATGAATGACTGAAAAAAAGGTAACAACAACACAATATTCATACACAAATACACTAATATTTCTCTCTCTTTCACACACACATTTGATCTCGATTGAGGAAACATTAGAGTGAAATATCAGCTTGAGACACAAACACACACACATGAGGAGCAGGATTTCATGAAAATCACTGTTACAACAACTGAATTAAAGGATGGTGAATGCTGAGAACATCTTCAAGAAACTTGTTTCTCTAACAAATGCAGTCTATATTTTATTTTTGTATGATTTTCTTGTTTTAATTTTTATTTATTTTAAAAAACACTTGTTTCTCTAACAAATGCAGTCTATATTTTATTTTTGTATGATTTTCTTTTTATTTTTTTATTTATATTTATTTGTTTTTAAAAACACTTGTTTCTCTAACAAATGCAGTCTGTATTTTATTTTTGTATTTTTTTTTATGATTTTTTATTTTTATTTATTTATTAAAAACACTTGTTTCTCTAACAAATGCAGTCTATATTTTATTTTTGTATTTTTGTATGACTTTCTTGTTTTATTTTTATTTATTTATTAAAAAACACTTGTTTCTCTAACAAATGCAGTCTCTATATTTTTTTGATTTATGATTTTATTTTGTTTTATTTTTATTTATTTATTAAAAAACACTTGTTTCTCTAACAAATGCAGTCTGTATTTTATTTTTGTATGATTTTCTTGTTTTATTTTTATTTATTTATTTATTTATTAAAAAACACTTGTTTCTCTAACAAATGCAGTCTGTATTTTATTTTTATTTTTGTATGATTTTTTGTTTTATTTTTTATTTATTTATTAAAAAACACTTGTTTCTCTAACAAATGCAGTTATTATTTTATTTTTGTATGATTTTTTTTTTTTTTTTTTTTATTTATTTATTAAAAAACACTTGTTTCTCTAACAAATGCAGTCTATATTTTATTTTTGTATGATTTTCTTGTTTTATTTTTATTTATTTATTAAAAAACACTTGTTTCTCTAACAAATGAACTCTTTTTTTTATTTTTGTATGATTTTCTTGTTTTATTTTTATTTATTTATTAAAAAACACTTGTTTCTCTAACAAATGCAGTCTATATTTTATTTTTGTATGATTTTTTTGTTTTATTTTTATTTATTTATTTATTAAAAAACACTTGTTTCTCTAACAAATGCAGTCTATATTTTATTTTTGTATGATTTTCTTGTTTTTTTTTATTTATTTATTTAAAAACACTTGTTTCTCTAACAAATGCAGTCTATATTTTATTTTTGTATGATTTTCTTGTTTTTTTTTTTTATTTATTTATTAAAAAACACTTGTTTCTCTAACAAATGCAGTCTATATTTTATTTTTGTTTTATTTTTATTTATTTATTTATTTATTAAAAAACACTTGTTTCTCTAACAAATGCAGTCTATATTTTATTTTTGTATGATTTTCTTGTTTTATTTTTATTTATTTATTAAAAAACACTTGTTTCTCTAACAAATGCAGTCTATATTTTATTTTTGTATGATTTTCTTGTTTTATTTTTATTTATTTATTAAAAAACACTTGTTTCTCTAACAAATGCAGTCTATATTTTATTTTTGTATGATTTTCTTGTTTTTTTTTTATTTATTTATTTATTAAAAAACACTTGTTTCTCTAACAAATGCAGTCTATATTTTATTTTTGTATGATTTTTTTCTTGTTTTATTTTTTTATTTATTTATTAAAAAACACTTGTTTCTCTCTAACAAATGCAGTCTATATTTTATTTTTTATGCAGTCTATATTTTATTTTTGTATGATTTTTTTAGTTTTATTTTTATTTATTTAAAAACACTTGTTCCTTTAACAAATCCAGTTTGTATTTTATTTTTGTATGATTTTCTTGTTTTATTTTTATTTATTTATTAAAAAACACTTGTTTCTCTAACAAATGCAGTCAAATAGTCTATATTTTTTTTTGTATTTTTTGTTTTATTTTACTTGTTTTTTATTTTATTTTTGTATGATTTTCTATTGTTTTATTTTTATTTATTTATTAAAAAACACTTGTTTCTCTAACAAATGCAGTCTATATTTTATTTTTGTATGATTTTCTTTTTTATTTTTATTTATTTATTTATTTATTAAAAAACACTTGTTTCTCTAACAAATGCAGTCTATATTTTATTTTTTGTATTTTTTTTTTATTTTTTTTTTTTATTTATTTATTAAAAAACACTTGTTTCTCTAACAAATGCAGTCTATATTTT
>NC_066871.1:53563848-53669847 GCF_022985175.1 Labeo rohita
TACTGATTAATCAAAGTTCATCACAAGCAGCTTTTACACAAACTGATGAGGAAAATACTCATATATAGTCGATTCACAGCGTCATTCACACAAACACAGCACTAACATAACGTAATTAACATTAAACACATAAGATGTAACAAAGTCCTAATGCACATATCTTTTAAAAAAAAAAAAAAAAAAGAAAGGGTTTTTCACTGTTTATAGTAAGGGAATGTACAGTTAACAAGCTAATAGGTTTTTAGCATTTCTACTGTCTTTTACTGTTAGAATTAAAATAATATTTTCCAGTGTAGAGTCTGGATCTGTTCAGAGTGAAGAGAATAAACTTGAGCTAATAGAGTAAATCATCACAGTGTGAAGATGATCAGATCAGATGATTCATACTGTACCCCATTTAAATGAGGCTGTGAAGTTCATCACTGCCCAGAGTAACTGAAGAAACGCAATCATACAGGCCCATCCAACACGATCTGAACAACAACAAACACATCAGCTTCATCATCATCATCATCTTACAAGTGTTCATTAACTGACAAACAGATCACTGTAGCACAAATATAAGATATACTACAACCCCTGGCAAAAAGAATGGAATCACCCATTGTTATGAGAATGATCGTCTCTTTTTGATATTTCCCTGCATTGCACTGTGTTGCTTCTATTCGTTCTTTTTTTTTCCCATAGGGTTGAATGACGTTGGGGTGTTGGTGTGTTATTGGTTGCTCGATTAGGGCGGGGTCTTTTTTAAGGAAGCCGGTTGCAAGCAGCCGGCGAGTCATTGTTGGTGCGGACGTGTTCGAGTTCGGAGCTCCTGGATTCCTCCTCCGGCCGGCGGCCAAACCAATGTTAACACCAATGTTTTGTAGTAAAAGTTAGCTTTTACTCCTTGCTACAGACATAGCACACTTCGTGAAACAGAGCAAAGGGGTGTCCTGCCTTTTTCTTTTGTGTGAATCTGTTGGGTTTTGTTTTTGGTTAGGCAGTTAGGTAAGCTGGTTGTATTTTATTTTTTTTCCCAATGTAATTAGGTTACTTAGTTTCTCTTTTTTTCTTTTTTAGGTTCCTTTTGTTTGTTTATGTTGGCCTGTGCCCACCCCGAAGAGATGCTCTCTAGGTTTCACGTTCAATCTTTAATAAACATCACAATTTTTGTATAAACTGGTGTGCTTGTTTGGTCCCTGACCGGAGTGATTTTGGGAATCCAGCACCACAACCGTCCTTTTATTATGCCCTTTACCCTAGACACGGGGCGTAATACCCCTCTCAGAAGATGTTCATTCAAATGTTTAATTGTGTAGAAAAAAAAACAAAAAAAAAAACAAGCACATATATGCCACAAAACAATTTTCACTCAACAATCCAAACTTCTGGCTGTATAAAACACTTTTTTTTTTTTTTTTTTTTTTTTTTTTTTAAAGCAAAGAAAGATAACTATAGTCAGTTACAACTGTTTTTCCAGATCACACAGAGGAAAAAAAATATGGAATCACACAAATCTGAGGAAAATTATATGGAATCAACATGCACTTTGCATTTCTAAAACAAACACCTGTATCTGATTACAACGGCTAATTAGTCTGCAGTTAAAAAAGAGTGCTTGCACACATTAGTGATGTGTTGAACCAAGATGATTGACATAACTCATGACTCTAACACGAGAGATGTCAGTTGAAACAAAGGAGAGGATTATCAAACTTCTCGAAGAAGGTAAAAGATGCAAAAGATGTTGGTTGTTCCCAGTCAGCTGTGTCTAAAATCTGGACCAAGTACAAATCAAATGGAAAGGTTGTAAAAGGGAAGCGTACTGGTAGACCAAGAAAGACATCAAAGCACCAAGACAGAAAACTTAAAGCAATATGCCTTGAAAACAGAAAATGCACAACAAAACAAATGAGGAACAAATGGGCAGAAAGTGGAGTCAATGTCTGTGACCGGACTGTAAGAAATCGCCTAAAAGAAATGGGATTTACATACAGAAAAGCCAAACGAAAACCATCATTAACATATAAACAGAAAAAAACAAGGTTTCAGTGGGCTAAAGAAAGACAGTCTTGGACTGTGGATGACTGGATGAGAGTTATATTCAGTAATGAATCACAAATCTGCATTGGGCGATTGGGTGATGATGCTGGAACTTTTGTTTGGTGCTGTTTCAATGAAATTTATAAAGACAACTGCCTGAAGAAAACATGCAAATTTCCACAATCATTAATGATATGGGGTTGTATGTCAGGTAAAGGTATGGGAGAGATGACAGTCATTACATCTTCTATAAATGCACAAGTTTATGTTGAGATTTTGGACACTTTTCTTATTCCATCAATTGAAAGGATGTTTGGTGATGGTAGCATCATTTTACAGGATGATAATGCATCGTGCCATAGGGCAAAATCTGTGAAAACATTCCTACAGGAAAGACATATAATGTCAATGGCATGGCCTGCAAATAGTCCGGACCTCAATCCAGTTGAAAATCTGTGGTGGAAATGAAAGAAAATGGTCCACGACAAGGCTCCAACCTGCAAAGCTGATCTGGCAACTGCAATAAGACAAAGCTAGAGACAGACTGATGTAGTATACTGTTTATCATTAGTTAAATCCATGCCTCAGAGAATTCAAGCTGTTATAAAACCAGAGGTGGTGCAACAAAGTAATAGTAGTGTTTTTATTTGGTGATTCCATATAATTTTCCTCAGATTTGTGTGATTCCATATTTTTTTTCCTCTGTGTGATCTGTAAAAACAGTTGTAACTGACTATAGTTATCTTTCTTTGTTTTTTTAAAAAGTGTTTTATACAGCCAGAAGTTTGGATTGTTGAGTGAAAATTGTTTTGTGGCATATATGTGCTTGTTTTTTTTTCTACACAATTAAACATTTGAATGAACATCTTCTGAGAGGAGTGATTCCATACTTTTTGCCAGGGGTTGTATAAGGATGTTTCAGTTCCTTATATTTTATTTGATATTTTCATACCCTTTTCATTTTCCAGAGCGATGATGTAGAAATAGACCATGACAGCATTGATCAGTATCATGAGAGTTAAATACACTGATCTCCTGACAGCAGGTGAACCTGAAAAACACATTTACTATTATTAAAACACTGCAGATCTGACTCATCTGACAAACAAAAAAACAGTCTTTAAAATCAATACATTAAACATAATTTATAAATATGCCACAAATGCTCAAAACAACTGAACACAGATTATTATTTCTGAAATCATTGTAAGTATTTCTCATTTAAGCATCAACTCAACATCTGTGAAGATGAGAAATTCATAATGACTAATAGAGAGCATTTATGAATTATCTATTTATCACATTATGATTTCATGAGTTATTAGTGTTTGTATCAGGGATCAGATCATAATTCATCAAACACTTACAGCCCATTTTTTGACCACATACTACGTCCCAATTGTAATTTGTGACTGTGAAAAACACTGGTAAAACTGCAACAATGATGAATCCTGGAAACAGAAGAGTGATTATTATATTAATGATTATATTAATGCAGACACTGAGATTCACTGACAGACACAGCAACACATTCATTTAATTATATGCATTACTCATATTTACAGTGTGTGAGATTCACTTCTGTCTGTAGATGAAAATGGTTTTATTTTCAGTATTTTAAATCATAAAGATGATTATATGGTAGACCACTGAACTCAAGGAGGATCAGGAGCACAACAAAAGAATATATATAAGCAATATAATTACAAACATTGGATTCTAATTATATAATCAGTCTAATCAGATATGTATTTTTATTATAGAAAGACATGATAAAAAATGCAGATTCATGAAGTGCGAGATAACAATAAAATATAATAAACATAATATAATGATATAAACATTACCTTGTCATAATAGTATTATAATTTATACAGATAACTATTATATATGCCAATTACCTTATATATTATTTATTACTTATATTAGTGCTTTATAATTTACATATCATACAACTGCACTGCCCTTCATTAATATTGGAACAGTAAAGACAAAACTGCTTTGTTTGCTGTGGAGTCAAGAAATCTGCAAATACGATTAAAAGTTGAATATGAGACAAAACTACAACAACTCTTAATCTATAACTAGCTAATTGAGTCATAATGATACTGGATT
The DNA here is from genome assembly GCF_022985175.1 of Labeo rohita. NCBI lineage: Eukaryota > Metazoa > Chordata > Actinopteri > Cypriniformes > Cyprinidae > Labeo > Labeo rohita. The sequence continues at coordinate 53,567,989 of NC_066871.1, forward strand.
ACAAAAATATATAGTCAGGAAAGTTATTTTTACACAGAAGACAAAATCTTTAATCTAAAACTAGCAAGTAAAATGTTTAATATATCAGGGTTGCCAACATTAGTTGCCTGGCTGGAGTGAGATACATGAATATAACACACACACACACACACACACACAAACACACACAAACACACACACGTTGTGTTTCCATGTTTTATGGGTTCATTCCATAGGTGTAATGGTTTTTATACTGTACAAACCGTATTTTCTATCGCCCTACACCTAAACCTAGTCCTCACAGGAGACTGTGCACACTTTTACTTTCTCAAAAAAACTCATTCTGCATGATTTATAAGCCTGTTTCCTCATGGGGACCTCACAAATGTCCCCACAAGGTCAAAATTTACTGGTATTACTATCCTTGTGGGGACATTTGGTCTCATAACGTGATGAATACCAGGTGCACACACACACACATACACACACAGCCCTTTACCCACTGTTCGTCTATAGTGTACATTTTAAACACCATTCTAACTAAACTGCGGATCGGATTCTGATCTGATTTGTTCATGACACGTCACTATGGAAATAATAAGATGATACATACAGATTATTTAATTATTTAATAATGCATTTCTGTTTAATTACCATTGCAGATTGACACAATATATCACCCAAAAAATAAATAAATAAATAAAATAAAATCAAGCTGTCATTTCATACTCATTTCATACTCATTTCATGGCCCCAAGCAGGCATTTAGTTCACTTAATGCCGGCTCTGTATGTCACATAACCTGGTTTCTAGAATTTCCCCCTGATCACCTCATGTATTGCCTTTAAACAACACGGAACAAGTGTGTAAGTAATTCAGGAAAATCCAGAGAGCCACTTCTGTCCCAAAATGACACATCCCAGTGTACCATTTAAGGAACGTCATTTCACTCGGCCGCTATCTTAGATTCAAGTGCAGCTCCTGTCTCTTTAAATGGGGAAACATTCAACCTGGGCTGTATTCCAGAAAGCAGGATTTGTGACATACCCGGTATGTTCAAGGGTAAGTAAGCAGGTAACCTCTACTTTTAGTTCCAAAATGGAGGTAACTCTTAGGATATGTAGGTAGACATAGCAACTTGCTCTCTGAAGATAACCTGGTCCGGAGTAGATTATGTTTCAGGGTTATTTTACTTCAGAGTGATGAGTGCATGACAGATTGCACACAATATTATATATTATTTAAAATAAAGTATATGTATTAGATGGCAATATGTTTCTCCCCATCTAAAATTATACAACTTGAACTAAATATAAGTGATATACTCTAGTATGTAAATGACCTTTTGAACAGAAGAGGCCTCTGTTTATCATTTTGCACTGGCTACCAACAGCTGCTCACATAAAGTTCAAGGCATTAATGTTTACCTAAAAAACCACCACTGGCTCTGCACCCCTTTACCTAAATTCATTACTTCAGACGTATGTGCCTCTAGAAGCTTGTGTTCTGCAACTGATTGGCACATCATTGTCCATCCCAAAGAGACACAAAATCACTTTCACAGACTTTTACCTTAAATGTTCCCTCCTGGTGGAATGACCTGCCCAACTCAACCAGAACAACCGAGTCCTTAGCCATCTTCAAGAATCAGCTAAAAACACATCTCTTCCAACTTCATTTGACCCTCTGACTCTAGCACTCTCTATTCTAATTCTATTAGAAATAGTTACTAGCTTCTCTATTCTTTATATGTTCTATCTTTTCTATCTGTTTTCTTTTTATTTATTATACAATTAACAAAAAGCAAAAATAAAAATAAAACAACGATCTGTTCTTTTTCTATTCTATCTGTTTTCTTTTTTATTATTATATAATTTTAGAAAAAAATCTTAACTGCTCTTCTGTTGATTTTGATTGCTTCCATTGTCCTTATTTGTAAGTCATTTTGGATAAAAGTGTCTGCAAAATGACTAAATGTAAATTTAAAAACAAGAAATAAGCAGCTTGGCACACTTTATCTTAGCATCTGTTTCCATAGTGACTCGCCGATTCATCGTTCTGTTGAGAATATCTTGTGTGTTAACCAGGAACAAACTCTGTGTTGAATGAACTTACTCCCGGACACATTTTGGGAACCAGCATACCTCGAGTTAGCAAGGTTTGGGTTAATCAACCGAGATATCAGGGTTTAGCTGATGGTAAATTAACCCTGCTTTCTGGAATACACCCCAAGACTTCTAACATCAGCTGCAGTGGAAGCAAATCAAACTCACTGAGCCGGACTCATATCATCATAAAGCCCTGAGCAGAACTGATCTTCTCTCTCAGCTGATCCAGAGCTTCAGTCCTGATGATCCACTAACATCTACTACTCACATCCACTGATGCTCTGGAGCAGAACAACACTGACAAACATATATTTAATTCAACCAAATCACAGCGCAAATAAAACACAATCACAGTAAACACTAGGAATCAAAACACAAGTAAGATGCAATGTTGTTTGGCCCTAAAAAGACAGTACATTATGGCAGACGATCTGTATAAAGTGAACGATCACTAGCTGAGAGTCACCATGAGCAGATACAGACTCAGTGAACACAAACTCATGATAGAGACGGGCAGACACAGAACAAGATCCAGACAGAGCTGTACCTTCTCACAGAATCCAGCACAAAATACTCAAAATAAAAGGAAAAAAAAAATCATACATTTAAACACATACATCACATCTTTGAGTCTCTGTGCTGTCAGTTTATTATTCTTCAGTGCCATCTATTTTACATTTCCTTTTCAGTTACAGATGTTTGTGTTGTTGTTTTATGTTGTTTTGCACTTTTGTTTTAATTGTATGCAGCATCTTTGACAATATGAATGATCCTGTTCGATCTTGTTTTAACATCTGAAATATAGTGTTTTTGCTTTATGTGTAGTTTAGAAATGACTTGTTCATAAACTGTAACAATTAATGTGAAGTTCACAATGTGTTTTAACTCTAATAGACAACATGGACACCAGTGTGAATTTTGCACATTTGTGGTTATATTGTGGTAAACAAATGCACTTGTTTGTGTCACACTTACATTAAGAGGCCTATTTCATAAAGTGGCGATTTCAGTCAAAAACCTGACTTGAAATAACCCAACAATCAATAACGACTAAAGCTTTTTCATAAACAACAGATTAAGTTATTTGATCCAGGTTCAGTGAGTCAAGATAATTTGATGTGCACACAGACAGAACACGTTTTTTTGTCAGAGGCGCCTGTTTTAATTGTTTTCTATTGGCAGTGAGCGTTGTGCGCGCTTTTTATGTGCATTTCAACCACCTGCTGTGCTTTTGCTCCGTTTTTGCAGGGGCGCTCTGAGTGCCTGAAGTTGAAAAAAAAAAAGCAACTCTGAGCAGAAAAGCGCCCAACATCATCACATTTTTTTTCCCCATTGTCCAATCGAATGAAAGGAGAGGCAGTGTCAAAGAAGGCAGTGTGGTGTGCCTTGCTTTTCTGACCTTAAAAATGCGTTCGGTGTGATCAGAGTCTTAATGTCAATCATGGATCAAATCGACCCACCATGGCAAACAGCAAATATATTTGTGCTGCTTAATACATCTGAGATGTTGCATAACTTACATGTCACAGGTATATTCTTCATCTGTAAATGTTAGAAATGTATGCAAATATATATAAATAGCCTGCCAGTGAGACTGCTGGACCAGGTTAGTTTCCCAGCACAAGTTGCCAGAGTGACTGAGCTTGATCTTAAATTTGCTTTATGAAACCAAATCATTTGCCAATGAGACAGAGTTTATTTGGTAAACTTGATTCATGAAACAGGCATTAGTTTAGTCAGTCTTAATTTCATTTTCAGGACTTTTAGTTTGTATTCCTCAGTTACCCGTTTCCTGTGTTTCCTTTGTCCTGTTTTTCCCTCCATTATCTGTTGTCATGATGATTAATTTAACAAGCACAGCTGTCTCCATTAGTTCATTATCTCTGTGTATTTATTACGTTTCTCCATTTGTTTCAGTCCAGTATTGTTCATGATTCAGTTGCACATGGGCTTGTTTGAGTTTATTCTCATAAATATCAACTTTATTCTAGTATTAAATCATTTCCTTCATCAGCTTTGAACTAATACGTGACAGTCTGAAATAAATGCTGTGCTTTTCAAAGATACTTTAACATTTAAAAAACACTGGATATAAACTGTAATTAATCAATTAGATCAATGCATTTGAATTAGTTTGTATGAATAAACAATGAATCATGTTGAATAATAATGTTTTCTTGCATCATTCATGAATGAATGTAAATATTTCATAAATAGTTCAGACGAAGCAGTCGAGCAGCAGAAGATGACAGCAGTTTGTAAGTGTTTTGCTTTTCTCATTAGATTTTAACATAGCTTTCATTGCTACTCACTAAAAAATGTTGGGTTAAAAATAACCCAACTAGTAACCCAACTATGGGTTGGTATAGCACCTTCCCATCTATGGGTTATTTTAACCCAATGAATTGGGTTAAAATCCAGTTGGGTTAAAAGTAACCCAACAGTTGAGTTAATTATTTAGATTCATTTATATCAGTTTTTATTTATTTATTTTTTAATAAAAATACACTATAACACTACTTTGTTTTCAAATAAATATTTTATTTAAATATGCAAATATTTTTTTTACAAATATATTTTTAAATGTAAAACAGTCATACTGCAAATGTTTACAAAATAAGTGTACAAGAATGTGAAAATATAATACATTCAAAACACACAAATATGCACATACAACTGACATATTTTCAAGATGTACACTGAATTCAAAACCAACAAATGTGACTCTGGTCCACAAAACCAGTCATAAGGGTCAAGTTTTTTGTATTTAAATGTAAACATCATCTGAAAGCTCAATAAATAAGCTTTCTATTAATATGTGGTTTGATAGGATAGAACAACTATTTGAAAATCTGGAATCTGAGGGTGCAAAAAAATCTAAATATTGAGAAAATTGCCTTTAAAGCTGTCCAAATGAAGTTATTAGCAATACATATTACTAATAAGAAATTCAGTTTCGATATACTTATGGTAGGAGATTTACAAAATATCTTCATGGAACATGATCTTTACTTAATATTCTAATGATTTTTGGCATGAAAGAAAATTTGATAATTTTAACCCATACAATGCAATTTTGGTATTTCTGCAAATGTACCCATGATACTTATGACTGGTTTTGTTGTCCAGGATCATAAATGTGTATCAATTCATATTTATTTATATCAACACATACACAAATGTGCCCAAATAAAACAAACATGACATACAAACCTTTAACAATAAAACAAAAATAAAAAATCATAAACACAAGTAATAATAATAATAATAATAATAATAATAATAATAATAAAACAAAGTAAATCTGCTGGCTGCTGGACTTGCTGATAATCAGCAACATAAAACGTTTTTACTGATCAATAAATACAAAGTTTCTAAGGAAGAGGTAATGTGTTGAAAGAACTCCTGGAACATTAAAGACTGTGTGCTGCAAATGGGTGCTGGGGGCTTTGGGTAGTTGATGTCATACATGTAGAAATGTTTGAAACACAGATCCACTGCTTGTAGTAAGGTCTTCTGTTCCACTGCTTCACCGTTGAAAATGCTAAAAACTTGGGAGGAGTTCTTGGAATTAGTGCAGCAATGCTGGTGTCATCCGGCAGCATAAAACTTCCTTCATTGACTCCTTCCTCTGTGATAAGATGAAGCAGAAGAAGAAACATTTTACAGATAAACTAGAAACATTTTTTCATAATTGTTGGAAAACGTACACTACTAATCAGAAATTTTTGAACAGTAAGATTTTTAATGTTTTTTAAAGCCTGCATTTATTTGATCCAAAATACAAATACAAAAAAGCAGTAAAATTGTGAAATATTTTTACTATTTTAAATAACTGCTTTCTATTTTAAAAGCTTTGAAAAGACTGGACAATTACATTTTAAAATATATTCAAATAGAAAGCAGTTATTTTAAATGCTGTATTTTGAATCAAATAAATGTAGGCTTAGAGAGAAGGGAATTCTTTAAAAACATTAAAAATCTTGCTGTCCCAAAACTTTTGACTGGTAATGTATATGGATCACTAATATAAATAGTTTACTTACCTTGAAATATTTCAGTTAATTGGCATGTGGATGTTTAATGTATGAGATTCCACTGTTGTAGTTTTCCCTTCACTGAAGAACCCAATGTCTAAAAATAAGTATAAACACTTTTAGTACATATTTAAAAAACATACAAATCTGTCATAGCTTTATAAGAGAAATGGCTGTAAGTAGAGGCGATTCTAATATATGCATAACAATATTCAATGTAAATAAACCATAAAAACACATTTAGTGTTATTACAATTAGTGCTCGCCTTCCAAACAACTGACGCTTGCCCTGTTTTGAGCAGCAGGCGTCGCCGTTGTGTCACGAACGATTGGAAGCAGTGAATCATTTTGCGAAGCGATTCGTTTAATTGATTCGAAACTTTTAAAAGCTTCGTTTCTCCCATCACGTCTTTCTTTTGGGAAAATCTGATTCTTTTTAGACTTTTCTAAACAGAGAATTCGCCGAATTTGAGCGCCGCTGAGCGAATCTTACATACTGGACCGAAGTTGAATGATCCGTGCGGCGCGGTTCAAATGAACACCAATGTCTCATTTAACATTAGCCATTTCCCATATAAAGTTAAATGTGATAATCATCAGTGCGACCAAACAAACTGTAGTCAGAAACCGTACGTCTAAAACCCTTCATCAGCTGTAAAATAATACTACACCTGTAGACAGTGATTTCAGTAACATAAGTAGTCCTATATACATTTCACCATACATTATTAACTTTAGGTTACTGTAATACATCTCTAAACAGTTTTACAACTTTCTGCTCATTTTTATTTACTTTATTACTGCTAGCGACCTAACTGGGACAGCTAAGTTAACGTTAACGTTAAGTCATTCATTTACAATCCAGCTCATTCTCCGCAGTAACGCTACAATACACTGACTAAAGGAAACTACAACTTCGTTAAAAAACAAACATACAACAACAAAAGTTCAGTTTTGAAGTGCATTTCAAGTTCTTCTTATAAGTATAATGTTATAAGAGTTATTAAAACACTATTACTCACCTCACACTGATGCAGCAGCAGCTTCTTCTGTCGTCAGACACCGTCGACCGTTAAAATTTGAACTGTCGCCGCGGGAACCAATTAAACCCAACGCTGGGTTATTATTAAAAACAACCCAACGATGTTTAAAAAATACCCCAACGTTTTAGAAAATAACCCAACATAGTGACCCAATATGTGTAACCCATCTATTGGGTTAAAAAAATAACCCATCTATTTTTACTGTGTAGGAAACATTGTTTTGCTTACTGTCTTTACCATGGTAAATGCATGCTCAAGTCACATCTGTTCTTGTGCGTATCGTGTGGCTTTTCAGTTTTGGTTTGCTAAGTAGTAAGACCTGAATTCTGAATTCAATTATGAGGAATCAGGCGAGTATAGAACTGTTTAGTACACCACAGTTGCGGCAGCTCTCGTGTAAAGTCTGACGAGTGTAAAGACAATCGGCTCTTGTGCGACTCCACTGAGCAAGAACACTGATAAGGCACTTGAGTATGGCTTGTCTATCCTATCTTTATGGCTTTTATGCCACTTGTAATAACTATATGCTTTTAAATCTCTACTATTACTATTAACACTCATAAATCGTGCTCAGTATGTTGGAGGCGAACTGGGCCTGTATTCACAAACATTTTATCTTACCACTAAGTGTTCTCCTAAATAGCAGTAAAAGATTTTAGCTAAAAGTTTTCCCTTAAAACCTATTCACAAAGCTCAAGTAGCTCAAGACTCACAGATTTAGAAGAAAATCTTAAAAAGAATAGGCTTGTCAGTCCTAAATTAAGTGTATTTCACAAAGCGTTTTAGCACTAAAACTAGCTCCTAAATCTGTGAAATGTTAGGAGTAGTGAAGAGGACTCCTAAGACCAAATCCCAATTATCCCAAAATGGCTATTGTTAGCAATCCTTTGATTATATCCTTGTCGTCATTAACACGTTGGGCAAGAAGTAACAGCTGTTCTTGTGTCCCATTTGGTTTTCTTTTATGTTTGCATATCTTACTATCAGCCATGATTATTCCACAAACTATCCTAAAATGGCTGTTGCCTGCTGTCTGCCTCACAACATCACGATTTTGAATATAAATTTTACAAAACGTTATAATTAGACACTTCAACAACATGCCAATGATAACAGTAAAAAGAAAAAACAATCCAACCGCATGTCGGCGCATGTGAATAACCGCTCACATGTGACGCGCTCATATCAAGAAGCATCCGAAGGAGAAACGCATTCACACAGGATGCACTTTTGTGTTGACAAAGATGCAAAGGAGGCAGTGGAATAGGAAAAACATAAGGAAATGGGAGTGAACGGGTCATGTTACTGTAGTATTGTTGTCAGTATAAGATATTCTACACGTGTTCAGTGCTAAATCTGTGTGTTTACGTGACTGATCACATTTTATCACTCTTGTGATCATTATTGAAGATAATAGATAATATAGATAATTATGAAAACAAAGGCATTAATGTTTACACTAAACATAATGCTATTGACAGACTGAGACTGAAGCTAAATCTACTTCTGAATATGCTGTTTATGCATATTCCATAATTGTTTATGCAAAACATACATGTAAGAACATATAGTTGTTTAATTAGTGACACTTAGCCTGTATTTTAAAATATTTATTTGAATGAGACAACATTTTGTATTTTTAAATCTTTATTTGTTAAAGGTGAAACCATTTAGAAAAAAAGGTTCTTCTATGGCACTGTGAAGCACCTTTATTTTTAAGAGTGTGGCAACAAGGTAAACCCCGGCCTTACTCTGAGCTTAAAGGCGCGGTCACACTGCACTTTTCGTTCCATTGACTTCCATTCATACGCATGCGAATGCGTTAGACCGGAAACGCAAGCCCGTGCGAAAAGTTTCGCATTTCGCTGCGTTGGAAAGTTCAAGTATGGTGAACTCTGACCTGCGAATTCGCATGACGTGAAAGCGAGCGACCAATAGAAGATCGAAACGTCATATCGTGACCTTTCTGTACAAAAAAGAAGATGGAGGAATCGCTAATTCTAGCAGTTTCACACCATCCTATTATATATAATACATCTCTAAAAGATTATAAAAATCAAATAAAAAGAGAAGCTGCTTGGTTCGCGGTGTCAGCGGAAACAGGAATATATGGTACATTTGAACACCGAAATAAATAAATGAATGGAATTTATACGTAACGTTACGTACGTGTGTGTATTTAAATACATGTGCGTATACACTGCCATTCAAAAGTTTGAGATCGGTAAGAATTTACGTTTTTTAAACAAGTTTCGAATGCTTATCAAGGCTGCATTTATTTGATCAAAAATACATAAAAACAACACTAAAATGGAACAAATGGAAAACCTTGGCGCGTGATTCATATCCTGCTCCCGGCCATATTCGCAGTGGCATGCGAAAAAAATTCGCATGTTGAAAGTCTAGTGTGACCGCCCCTTTAGACTTCTCTTTATTCCTTAGTAAAAGTTTGGTGCTGCACAGCTGACGGATGTCCTAACAGACATCTTCAACACCTCGCTGAGCCAGGCAGTCGTCCCCACGTGTCTCAAATCCACCTTCATAATTCCAGTTCCAAAGAAGTCCCCTGTGTCTTGTCTGAATGACTACCGTCCCATAGCACTGACCCCAATCATGATGAAGTGCTTTGAGAGGTTAGTTATGCACAATATCAAAACCAGCCTCCCCAAACACCCTGATCCGCTTCAGTTTGCATACCGTCCAAACCGCTCCACGGACGATGCCATTTCCTCCACCCTCCACCTGGCTCTTACTCACTTAGAAAACAAAGACTCTTATGTTAAAATGCTGTTCATTGACTTCAGCTCAGCATTCAACACAATAATCCCACAACAGCTCATCAACAAACTAAACCTTCTGGGCCTTAACACCTCCCTTTGCAACTGGATCTTGGACTTTTTAACTGGAAGACCTCAGTCAGTCCGTGTCGGCCACAACACCTCGAGCACTACCACACTGAGCACAGGTGCCCCACAGGGCTGTGTTCTCAGCCCGCTGCTCTTCACGCTGCTGACCCTCGACTGCACTGCCACGTTCAGCTCCAACCACATCATCAAGTTTGCTGATGACACAACGGTGGTAGGCCTCATCAGCAATAACGATGAAATACACTACAGAGAGGAAGTGGCACAACTGGTTGAAGGGTGTGGTGCAAACAACCTGTCACTCAATGTGAGTAAGACAAAGGAGGTTGTGATGGACTTCAGGAGGAACTCTGTTGACCACCCCCCACTGACCACCGACAGCTCGGCTGTGGAGAGAGTCAGCAGCACTAAATTCCTGGGGGTGCACATCACAGAGGATCTCACCTAGACCACCAACACTACATCACTCTCCAAGAAGACACAACAGCACCTACACTTTCTCCGCAGGCTGAAAAGGGCAAGTCTCCCTCCACCCGTCCTCACCACATTCTACAGGGGCACCATTGAGAGTGTGCTGACCAGCTGCATCACTGTCTGGTTCGGGAACTGCAGTGCTGCTGACCGCAAGACCCTACAATGGACAGTGAACACAGCCGGTGCCCCTCTCCCCTCCCTTCTTGCACGATGCTCAGGTAAAGCCACCAGTATCGTGAAGGACCCCACCCACCCCTCCCATCATCTCTTCCAGCTCCTGCCATCAGGAAGACGCTACAGGAGCATCAGAGCCCACTCTGCAAGACTGCTCAACAGATTTTTCCCCCAGGCTGTGAGAGAGTTTCAAGAAACTCGCAATCTTGAGCGCAAATGGAGAAAAACTAACTTGGAAGTTTTTAGAATTGCATGGAAAAACTGTATGTCCAGATACAGACAGGCTTTAAAAGCTGCTAGGGCTGAGCATTTCCGCAAACTCATAGAAAATAACTAAAACAATCCAAGGTTTTTATTTAGCACAGTGGCTAGATTAACAAATAACCAGACACCACCTGAGCTAAATATTCCTTTACAGTTTAATAGCAATGACTTTATGAATTTCTTCACTGATAAAATAGATAACATCAGAAATACAATAACCAATGTAGATTATACTGCATCTAATATGTCAACTTCTTTCGTCACACCCAAAGAAAAACTGCAGTACTTTACCGCTATAGGACAGGAAGAGTTAAATAAACTCATCACTGTGTCTAAACCAACAACATGCCTATTAGATCCCGTACCCACTAAATTACTAAAAGAATTCTTACCTGTGGCAGAAGAACCGCTTCTCAATATTATCAACTCATCGTTATCTTTAGGTCACGTCCCTAAACCATTCAAGCTGGCGGTCATTAAGCCTCTTATTAAGAAACCACAGCTAGACCCTAGTGAACTGGCAAATTATAGACCCATTTCTAATCTTCCATTTATGTCTAAAATTTTAGAGAAAGTTATATGTGCTCAACTGTGCTCATTCTTGCAAAAAAATGATATCTATGAAGAATTTCAGTCAGGCTTCAGGCCCCATCACAGCACAGAAACTGCACTTGTTAAAATCACTAATGACTTGCTTCTTGCGTCAGACCAAGGCTGCATCTCATTGCTAGTTTTACTTGATCTTAGTGCTGCGTTTGACACTATAGATCATGACATACTAATAGATCGACTACAAAATTATGCAGGTATCCAAGGACAGGCTTTAAAATGGTTTAGATCCTACCTGTCTGATCGCTACCACTTTGTTTATTTAAATGGGGAGTCATCTCAGTTATCACCAGTAAAGTATGGAGTGCCACAAGGATCTGTTCTAGGTCCTCTACTATTTTCAATATACATGCTGCCCCTTGGTAATATTATTAGAAAACACGGGATTAGTTTCCATTGTTATGCTGATGATACTCAACTATATATCTCAACAAGACCAGATGAAACTTCTGAATTATCAAAGTTAACAGAGTGCATTAAAAATGTAAAAGATTGGATGACCAACAATTTTCTGCTATTAAATTCAGATAAGACAGAGATATTACTTATTGGACCTAAAAACAATACACAGAATATTTTGACTTACAATTTACAACTAGACGGATGTACTGTTACTTCCACTACAGTCAAAAGCCTGGGTGTTATATTAGACAGCAACTTGTCTTTTGAAAATCATATTTCTCATGTTACAAAAACCGCATTCTTCCATCTTAGAAACATTGCCAAGCTGCGAAACATGTGACCTGTTTCTGATGCAGAAAAGCTAGTTCACGCATTCATGACCTCTAGACTGGACTATTGTAATGCACTATTAGGTGTTTGTCCTGCATCTTCAATAAACAAACTACAGATAATCCAAAATGCAGCTGCTAGAGTCCTTTCCAGGTCAAGAAAATATGATCATATTACCCCAATTTTAAAGTCTCTGCACTGGCTGCCTATTAGGTTCAGCATCAGCTACAAAATAGCACTACTTACCTATAAGGCACTTAACGGTTTAGCTCCTGCGTACCTAACTAGTCTTCTACCACGCTACAATCCATCACGCTCCCTAAGGTCACAAAACTCTGGACTGTTGGTAGTTCCTAGGATAGCAAAGTCCACTAAAGGAGGTAGAGCTTTTTCACATTTGGCACCCAAACTCTGGAACAGCCTTCCTGATAACGTTCGGGGTTCAGACACACTCTCTCTGTTTAAATCTAGATTAAAGACACATCTTTTTAGCCAAGCATTCAAATAATGCATCTCATAAACTTTTCCTGCAGTTATATCTGATCAAATGTTCATTTTAATCTTTTAGCTCTGGTTTAACAAATCTTCCTTTTCTTAGTTTGAACAGCAGCTACGCTAATTATGTTCCTATTTGTTCTCTGTTTCTGTCATGGGATTGACATCCCGTGGTAACTAGGAATTCACAAGCTCCAGTGTGGATCCAGAACACTTAAGAAGAGATGATGCCAACCCCACAGAGGACTTCAGATGATGCCAACCCTGAAAACATACAGCACTACCAAATTCTGCTACAAATTTATAGTGTTCTTTGTCTGTTTGATTACGTCATTAATTGATCTTTACCACACATCTCTGCCATATGTACATCAAGCTACTACTACATATATTGTAAAAATGTCAATTTGGTGTAAAGCTGCTTTGCAACGATATGTATCGTGAAAAGCGCTATACAAATAAATTTGAATTGAATTGAATTGAATTCCAACCACCTCACCCCCCCTCTGAAACCTTATCCACAATGTAAACTGTTGAAAAACTCAAAACACAATTTTTGCAAGTTTGAGTGTGCTACACACAGGTGAGTGTGCTGGACAAACCACCTGTAGAAACACTCTTTTCTCTCTATGCACCAGACACTTTCTTATTAACACTTATTAACATGTTACACGGACATAATAAAGACTTAACAAATGTTTACTTGTCAACACACCACAAATCATTTTGCACTATTTGCTTCTTAACCTTTAAATACCTCTTCTGCACATTATCATGCACAGTTATTATGTAAACTACTTTTATAGTCTGTCTTAGGTAGGGATGCACCGAAATGAAAATTCTTGGCCGAAACCGAAAACCGAAAAAAGAGGAAACCAAGGCCGAAAACCGAATACCGAAACACCGAAACAAATTATGCCAATTATTAGTACCATTGCATTTGTTGCTATGACTGTGCACTAACCTTACTAAAATCGAGCCATTGCAATTGCATAAATTAATATTAAAGTTTTAAAGAATAAATCGTTGAGGTTGAGCTTGTCCTCTGCCTGACATTTGAGAAAGATTTGAGACAGTGTATTTAAATAGGGCCAGTGCATAAATTAATTTTTTTTTGTCAAATTTAAAAAATATCCAGCAGAAATATGGCTACAATCGGATAGTCACATATATAGTAGCCTAAGGGGCCGTTCACATATCGCGTCTTTTGCGCGCTCGAGTTCATTATTACAGATGTAGACGCGCTGCAGCCGCGCTCATAACAGAAGCGACGCGGTCGCGACGCGCTCGTTTTTTTCAGACGCGTCCGCGCCGCATCGAGATGAAAACATCAGAATGCTGCAAGCGCACCGCGGGTCACGTGACAAGATTCAACCAATTAGCTTAATCCTTTCCCGTAACAACATTGAAAGCTCAGCAAAGATGGAGAAACAGCTGATCATAGCTGTACATTTTTAAACAAATTTAGCAGCAGAGCTACAGCAAGTGATTTTTAGTGCTGGAAATCTGTTTGTCCTCTGATGAAACTTCCGCGTCTTCATTGAGAGTGCGGGTCATGGTTGCTTAGCAACGGCAGACGCCACAGGCGCGCAAGCTACAGACGCTTTGGAAAGGAGGAGAAATCGGCGTCTAGCGTTTTACACGCGTTTTTAGGCGCGATATGTGAACGGCCCCTTGAGTGTAACCTTACTTTTCATTGTTTTCACTCCGTGGTCCGTCTCAACCTCACACCGCAGACATGTTGCTTCAGACAAGCACGTGCAGGCCGCGGTTTCTGTTTGCGTCATCACAACATACTGTTTCGGCCGTGTTGTTTCGGTGATCAAAATCTTTCGGCCGAAAACCGAAAATGCACTTTTGGGCCATTTTCGGCCGAAAATTTTCGGTGGCCGAATATTCGGTGCATCCCTAGTCTTAGGTTATGTGTATGTATAATAGGGATGTAACGATTACCGGTTTGACGACAAATCATGATAAAATCCCCCACGGTTAGTATTACCGTTTCATATTTCAATTATCATTAAAACCGAATTCGATTACCACGATTTGAACAACTGATGATAAATAAATACTGTCCAGCATAAAGCAGAGTTAAGTAACAGTCTCATTTGCGCACGACACGCAGAGTAGTTTCGTTTTGTGTGAAAAGACGGCGGATGTATTAAAAGAGTGCTAAGGGCATAGGCGCTGAACCGCACGGAAATGATCGAGCACGCACGGAAAAACACGAGATAGTCTCCGTTCATTTTAAGCAATAAGAAATGGATTGCAGCTTTTACGACTCAATTCTCTTTTTCATCATTCATTTGAAGCAGTTTTTGGCGTTATTTTATTAGCAAATGCAAAGACTGCATTATTGTAATACGAGAGGGTGCCAGAACGAATCTCTCGGATTGCAGCGGGCTTGTTCTCCCAAATATATAGTGATAATGGCTCTTCGCACCCTCAGATATTACATATGTGCCCTCAAACTTTGTCCTGTGTACGCGCGAATAAGTGCTTATTGTAAACAGGTATTTATTAATTTTATTTAGTGAAGCGCAACCCTCATAGAAAAAATGTTTGTGTTTGGTAACTAATGTATTTGCAGTCCGTGCGTTTCACTTCGCAATTGGGGGTTGAGCACCCACCGGCAGAAACATAAATCGGGAATTATACAAAAAAAAAAGAATATATGAATTAATTAATTATATGAATGTACCTCTAAAGGTTCTGATTGTCTTTAGAAAAGATTCGATGGCGTTTTGTTTTCATTAGTTTCCAAGTTGTTTTCAAGTAGTGTTCTTGACGCAGTGCTGCTTTATCCACGGAGTTCACGGAAACAGCTGTAATTCAGCTTTTCCATAAGCGCCATCTAGTGTCATACAGTGGATTTACAGGGACTTACAGTCACATTCAGCTTGTGTGCAGATTTTGTCTGGCCAAAAAACAGACTGAATTGTCATGCCCTTGCTGTAGCCTATATATTTTGACCAGTTGATGAAAAACAAGCTTATGTGGATTCTACACATTTAAACAATTCAGATAAGTTATCTAGATTTGTGTAGCAGATTAAAAACATATAATCATATATTAATCAGTTATTATTTTGACTTAACTCTTTTCTGTATTTAAAGGCTAAATTGTGAGGTTTGCCTTTTATGAAATGTTTTCAAAGCTTTATTTGATCATTTACTTTAGATATTCAGTCAGTCTTGTTGTCATTTAAAATCCTGACATCATTGGTACTGTTACTGTTTTACTGATTAGGTAAACAAAAAGTCATTTTATTGTTTTTGTTGATTTTTAAATGTAAAACTTGAAGTAATTTATGTGTCAGTACTTTTCAAACCCTTCCAGCACATTTTAACAATACTGTGATAATACTGATAACCATGATCATTTTGGTCACTATAATCGTGATAGGAAATTTTCATACCGTTACATCCCTAATGTATAATCAATTATTTGCAGTATATGTATAGTTACATGTATAGGTTTAACAATTGTTTCTATGTCTAGTAGGGGTGTGACGAGACACTTATTCCACGAGACGAGACGAGACACGAGATTGGGTTCACGAGAACGAGACGAGACAAGATTTTTAAACATTTTTTATGAAATCCTCAATGATTAAATGTGTAAGGAAAATAGTCTTTTATTCAACTGAAAAAGACAAAATGCAAAAAAAAAAAATGTATGTTCATTTTGTACTTTATAAAATTAAACTTTCATTTTAATGAATTATATGCAGTAAAAAAGAAACATTTAAATAAGAGCTGGATAAACTGAGATTCCCAGTTGTTTTTAATAAATTAACACGATTCTGGAGGAAAAAAAAGATTAGAAAACTAAACAAAATAACGTAATTTACTAGTGGTTCTGACAGACTGTTCATTGCTTAAGTCTTTTTTAAAAACGTATATTCATTTAAACAAAACAAAACAAACAAAAAAAAACATTCAATGGTCAGTGTCTCTTTGGTTGACTTGAAATCTGAATAAAGGATTCAATGAAATACTTTTTTTTAAACGGGCAGTTGTCGCCACCTTCTGGCGGAAGAGGAGAAGCGTTACATTTACCCAGTCCCTCTGATTCATTAACATTAGCAGCGACAAAACGAGCTCATCACACTCCACTGATCGCGATGTAAAACAGTCGTAATAGATACAGCTAAATCGTTGTCATTTAGGAATAAGTTTGTGTGGGTGTTTGAATCAAGAACTCGACATTTTTAAAGATTAATCGTGCAGCTCTAATTTAAACACTGCAAAATATTTTGTGAGGATATGGCCACGAGATCTCGCGAGATCCGATTGGTCTCGCGAGACACATAGAATCTCGCGAGATCTCGTCCCACGAGATCTCGTCACATGCCTAATATATATATTTTTTTATTTATATATAATTTATTTATTTATTATTATTATTTTTTTTAATGTTGCCACATTCAAATAAAGATTTTAAAATGAAGGTTAAGTGTCACTAATTAAACAACTATGTTCAGATGATTGTCAGTGTTTTACATGTGTGCTTCTCATAAACAATTAGCTGATACGCATATAAACAGCCTTTTCAATTAAATAATAAAATAATCATGGCCGATAGTAAGTAACCGGAGTAATCTATGCCTTGCTCACGGTTACTGAGACTAGCAAAAGCAGCTTTCAAATCCTAAGCACACCAATCATAGCTGGACACATTGCAGCTGACAGACATTTCTGGCTGGATGAAGGACCATCACCTTCAAATAAGACAGACCTGCTCGTAGTCTCAGCCAACCCAGCACTTCATTAAAACTTTATGGGTGTTTAATGTAATAGTGATGGCCGTTTCGTTTCCACAGCAGACCAATCAGAACAGACTGGGTCAGATTAGCACAGATTAGCTTCATGCAAAATGGGGTTTGGAAGAATGAATTGTTGAACAAACCGTCTGGGAGTCATTGAATAAATAACATAAAAATAAATGCATATTATGAAAACAATAAAAGTGTTTTTTGACCTTGCATAATGTCAGCCTGTTGTTGGGGACTCCCAAAATATGAATCTTTCATAATCCATAATAGGGACACTTTAAGATTCAAGAGGATGAACATTTTTGAAAGGGGTCATTTTTATAAATTCAACTATTATTTTCTCTTGTGGACTATATGTAAACATTTTTTATGTGAAAAATCATATTCAGGTCAGTACTAAATAAAAAAATAACATGCATTTTGTACAATCCCTCTTATTTTGGCAAAATAATTAACATTTTGCAGATTCTGCAAGGTGCCTTTTGACTTCAGCTGTATTCTAATCTATTCTATTCTATTTAAAAATTAAAAATGCTGTGTGTTAGACTAACTGAGATATGTCACAGCACATGAACAGTATACTGTTGCTCTCTTGTTGGTTTGATTGCTTCTATTGATCTTCTAATATGACAAGACGAGAGAGAGTGCATTTTCCCTTGTTGATTGCTCTCATTTGATCATCACGCTGTCCATCTCTTTTTGAGTTTTGTTATAGTTACGATTCGTTGGTTTGTTTTAAGTTAATTCAGAATGCTCCCTTTTCTTTTATGTTGTATTTTGCTGATTTGTGATTTGATAGTGCTGTGATTTGATCTCCACTCTCTTACAAAGGGCTGTTGGTCAAACTCTCGATTCGTAGTGTTGAGACAAGGTTAGTATGTCACGTGACCTACACAGCAACATGTGGAATATCACTTGTATAAAAACACTCCCAGCAGGCACACAACGTCATAAAACGCTGATATTTGGTTAAATTTTGGTTGCGACGTTGGCTGACCAAAATTCAATGTAAATACAATGTTTAATGTCAACGTTAAATTGATGTCCAATACCAATGAATTAGTATGTGTTTTGTTGTATTAATTTATTTGCTTTCAGCCCCACTCATGCCTCACACTGTTGAGTTTCTTTTTCCTCTTTTCAAGGGATGTTAATATCCTCACTGTGAATCCGAAAATTGAGTGTTTGTTTTAGATGGACATAATTTCTCACTAAAGAGTTTCTGATAAGCAATTTTGGTTTCTATTCGTTTCATTACTCCACACATCTTATGTCTTTAGTAACAGACAGCTTCCCTGATTCTAAGGAAAAAATATTTTTAATTCTTCTTTATTATTTCTCTTTGTGTTAGCTTCCTTAATTCCTAGACATTAAATATAATAACACCAACAGCCAAACAGGAAGTCGTAACAGTCGCTTTGGATAAAAGCATCTGATCAATAATTAATTGTAAATGTAGAAATGTAAACTCACCTCCTCTGGCAGATCCAAAGGCATAAAACAGGAGGATGAATTGTAGTGAAGGCAAAACATCAAAGGTTATACTAGCTAGAACACGGAATAGAGTACTGATCCGCTGACTTAATTTCCCAATTATTTTATCCAACACTGTATAAGAAAAAAGAAAAAAATAAATTAATAAATCCAAATGTTTAATCTGATTTTGAATTAATGGCATAAAAAAAAAAAAAAAAAAAAAGAAGTAAACTGACTTCACTGATTCATGTTTTAATTTGGACGAACAATGTTCACACAATCATTCACTATCCCCCCTTTGAAAACTATATAAACATATAAATATCATATCATATCTTTAACTCTTAAAATCTTCAACAGAAGAAAAAACTCGCTGTTAGTAGACTCATATCCACTTAATAAAAGCATTTTGAAGACATTATGGCAAAACACAGACAAAGACTGCTGTTTGAAAGTTTTCCTGCAGAGTTTAGCTCCAACTTTGATCAAATTCACCTGCCTGTTAATTTCTAGTGATCCTACAAACCTTGATGAACCTGTTCAGGTGTGTTTGATTAGGGTTGGAGCTGAACTCTGCTGGAAAATGGATCTCACAGGCCAGATTTGAGAACTATTTATGTGAAAATGTATTCTGGTTATTAATCCCCAGCTGAATGGAAATAATATTAAATATTAAATATTAATATTAAATAATACAAACATTACAACTGGTTAAAAAATACTTGGGAATCACATAAAAATAGTTACACTTTTTTATTTATTATAATTTTCACGTCAGTTTACTCGTTAGGCTGTTTTC
Organism: Labeo rohita; assembly: GCF_022985175.1. Classification (NCBI taxonomy): domain Eukaryota; kingdom Metazoa; phylum Chordata; class Actinopteri; order Cypriniformes; family Cyprinidae; genus Labeo; species Labeo rohita. Next base: position 53,587,820 of record NC_066871.1, read on the forward strand.
CTTGATCTTAATGATATGATGTCATTATGTTGCTGTTTCACCGCTAGCCAATCGCTCCATTGCTGATCATGGTTTCGAGGATCAATATATCTGCCCTTTCCAATGAACATGACAACACAAAGTAATCTCAGACAATTTAAGATATTTTAATCAAATCTGCAAATTAGCCAGAGATCAGTTATCAGGATTAAAAGATCACGCATCTGTCAAATCATCTATGTATCATCAAATCATGTATTTGATATGAAGAACAGACCCTGGGTCTGATTTAATGTTTTTTTTATATTTTGTGCATTTAACAAACACCATAATTCTGGTCAATCATGATTTCACAGCACATTCGTCTCACTGACTAATGATGGCAGGAAATACTTACAGAAAATTATGTAGAAGAGGTTGAACAGAATCACTATTACAAAGAGGATGATAATCATGACTCCTTCAAATCCAGCATAATTCAGACTTTTGTCCCAGGCAGATTTAAACAGAACTGAAATAAAGGAGGAGATTAAAAAAAAAACAGCAATTACTGAAATAGGAGAACAAAATATGAATAAGATCAAAAGATTTACTAAAACTCTTCTCATTGAACAGATGCAACATTATTACACATTCTTTGAACTGTGAGTTCAGCTGTTCCTGTCTGATCCTGACCCTGTGACCTTTGTGCTGATTATATGACCCCTGACCCTGACATGACCCTGAAACACACTGATGTAGAAGTAGATTTAGCTTCAGTCTCAGTCTGTCAATAACATTATGTTTAGTGTAAACATTAATGCCTTTGTCTTCATAATAATCTATATTATCTATTATCTTCAATAATGATCACAAGAGTGATAAAGTGTGATCAGTCCCATAAACAAACAGATTCAGCTCTGAACACATGTAGAATATCTTATATACTGACAACAATACTACAGTAACACAGTGTTAATGTGCTTTTTAATGTGTTTATGATAATGACTGTTGATTTACATTTATTTACCTGAATAAAAAACAGCTGAAAAAACAATGTATTCTGTCCTAAAACTGTAACTTTTAATCCATGTTTTAATCTTGCCTATAAAACAGAAAAAAAGATTAAATAATTACTTCCACAATATCATTATAACACCAACACAATGAAACACAAATACCAATTAAACACTGAATCCTTTTTAATGTAAAATATATTCAGCCATTAACAAATTATTTAGTTCATGTGAAAACAATCTGTGTATTATAATCAGTGTTGGGGGTAACGCATTACAAGTAGCGCAAGTTACATAATATTATTACTTTTTCCAAGTAACTAGTAAAGTAACGCATTACTTTTTAAATGACAAGAAAATATCTGAGTTACTTTTTCAGATAAGTAACGCCAGTTACTTTCCCCCCATTTATTGATTAAAAGTTCTCCTGTCCCCATGTTGAGAGAAATCGAGAGTAAAATGTTAGTTCTAGAATAAATGTGAACATACATTAATTCATCTCACTCACAAAAAACAGATTGAGTATTCCTCAAAATGAATAAAAACAGTCAAATTCAACTCAGAATATGACACAAACCTGCAATAGTTAAATATGTTAAATAATACAAATATCCTTTATGTATTTAATCCCATCTTATTAACCAATGTCTTTGCTGCTGACCTTCGATGATCCAATTCAACCATACTAATAAACAAAAATTACTCAAGATAATCTAACATTTGTTTTCCTTTTTTTATTGCTGAAGAGTTGACATTTTTTCTTCTGTGTTCTACTGTACAGACGTGAATTTACTTTTCTCAAAGCCTGAGGCTTTTGGTGTGAAAAGGCTTTTACATTTGCCAAAAATAGAACTTTTTATATTGAGAAAACAAAGAATCAAGTCCTGCCCAGATTTAAAAAGTAACGCAAAAGTAACGTAACGCATCACTTTCCATAAAAAGTAACTAATTAACGTAGTTACTTTTTTAGAGAGTAACTCAATATTGTAATGCATTACTTTTAAAAGTAACTTTCCCCAAAACTGATTATAATTTATGCAGTATATTTTTATTCTCTAATGAACTGTCAATAATGAATAACCTGTGAAATCATTCACATACGGAGCCGTCCAGAGCAACATGAGAGGCCTCAGAAAATAAAGAGCACAACAAGAGACCGTCTCAAACAGAGACCCTGAAACAAACACCACATATTACTGAACATCTAAACAAATATTTGAATTATACATTATTGGGAATTGATAAACAATCAGTAGTGAATCACTGACCTTCAGAGACACCCCAGAGGACAAAAGCAAGAAACATCAGAACATTTGGACAGAAAACAAGAAACATCTGAAGACGGAAAATTATGTCTGGAGAGAAAACAAAAATAACACTTGTTCAGTTAAAAAGTAAATCACATTTTAATAAATATTTAATAATGATTTAAACTATTATTATTAGTCATTTAGTTTTATTTAAAACACACATCTCTGTTCTTTTGACAGTTACATTTATAACTTAATGAATCAAACTGAAAACTGTGTTGGAAACACACATTTCATATTATAAATAACTAATCTACTGATTAAAGAAAGAAGAGTAGGTTTTTTTCTTATCTGTTGACTTACCTAGTAGTTTCAGCACCAAATTTATATTGATTGAAAATGGTCTGTTACCCCTGCTGTGAACTGTACATGTATACTGTCCCTCATCTTCAGCTCTCAGTTTGTCCAGACGGAGGGAGAAGTTTCCATCTTTAATGTGCTCAGTAAAGAAATGAGCTCTATCCTGATAATCCTGGTGCTGTTCATCTGTTCGACTCTCACCATCTTCATACAGATGAACCAGAAAGTCTTTTTTTCTCCATTCCACCTTCAGACCCTCCATTCTAGAGGGTTTATCGTTATAACAGGGCAAAACCATTGAAGCTCCCAGATGAATAGTTGTGTGATGAGAATGTTTCACTGTGAATCCTGAAAATGAAGGTTTAAGCACAGAAGGTTTCCAATTATGTTGCTTTTTTCCTTCTTTCTCTCTTTTTTATTTATTTATTTTTTTTTATTAAATGAGTTTACAGCAGTGAGAAGCTGAGGTCTCAAGTCACACTGTTGACATTCAACACAAAACTGGATAATATTTTCTCAAGTCTCTTGAATCTTATTGGCTAGCTTTGCACAACTTCCAGAAGTAAGGGCACACAGGTGTTTTTATATCAGCACATCTGAGAAAAATATCATCAAGTGCTTTTGAAGAAGAAATAATTAGGGTGGTGTAAAGTTTTTTTAGGTTGACATCAAATCTTTGAAGGATAATCACAGTTTGTTCAAGGCACTTTACAGTTTTTCTCATTTGCTAAAACACTAAACCCCATATATATTCTCAATAGCCTAAACCAATTTGTCAAATAAATCACTCTTTCTGCAAAATCTTAAACAAGCAGCTTTTAGACACTGTTTGCAGATCTCATTACTCTTTTTGCAAAACTTTTTACAAACACAGTTTGCTCATCTTTGATGAACTTGTTTGCAAAACCTTTAAACACAAGAAAGCAAAAGTTACACAACTGCCGACTGTCATTGTTAACACAAAACTGAAATTTTTAACATTTGTTTACAAATATTCAAATATACTAAATATAAGACAGTTATAAGTGCACAGAAACTATCTGTACTAATTGTCTGATTAGGTGCAAAACCAAGAACAACCTTTTCAGATGAAATTAGACTTTTCCATAGCACTTTGGCCACAAAATCAGCTGGAAAGTTACATTTGTAAACAAATGTTAAGAAATTTCAGTTACTGTGTTGCTTAACTTTCTTGTGTTCATTTTGCATCACAAGTTCATCACAGAGCAAATTGTGTCTTAGTAAGTGAGAATGTGTTTAGAGTTTTGCAAAAAGACTGCATGGGATCTGCAAACTGTGTCTAAACTGCCTAAACTTGTTTAAGGTTTTGCAGAAAGAGTGATTTATTTGACAAATTGGTTTAGGCTATTGAGAATTTGGTTCAGAGAATGGGGTTTAGTGTTTTAGCAAATGTGAAAAACTGTAAAAATGGTTCAAGTGAAAGAGCATTTCTGTCTAATTAGAATCAAATTAGATGTAGACTCTGTTAAATGATAAAGAATGTCAGTATAATTAATCATTATTTAAACAGGCTGCTGACACACATCATGACTAGTATTAACTATAATTGTCATAGATATCTGCTGAAATCCCCAAACTACAAATGAACAGAGTGACTTCAGACTTTGTGCTGAACTATAAATCCACAAATTTGGAATTATCTTTTTATATCTTTATTACATTTATTGACTTACACCATGGGTGCTCAACCCTGTTCCTGGAGATCAACCTTCCTGCAGAGTTCAGCTCCAACCCTGATCAAACACACCTGAATCAGCTAATTAGGATCTGAAGGAGCACTTGATAATTACAGACAGGTGTGTTTGATCAGGGTTGGAACTAAACTCTGCAGGAAGGTAATCTCCAGGAACAGGGTTGGGCACTCCTTAAATGCATCAAACTAATGTTATTAATAATCTGGGTCATATATTGATCAGGGCAACAACAGCAGCAGTTTCTATTATTTTATCTTTTATTTACACTTACCTAGTTTCAACTCTTCATTGGCTGAACGCACACAGTTCTGGTCCCTGTAAACTTTACATCTGTAAATCCCTTCATCTCCAGCTCTCAGTTTTTTCAGACGGAGGGAGAAGTTTCCATCTTTAATCTTCTTCTTTAAGAAATGAGCTCTTTTGTGATAATCCTTGTGTTGTTTGTCTGTTTGACTCTTGCCATCTTCATACAGATGAACCAGATTCTCTGAGTCTGCTCTTCTCCACTCCACCTTCAGATTGTTCTCTAACAAGCTTTTTTTGACCTGACAGGGCAAATCCACTGAACCTCCCAGAGAAATGACTTTGCCACTCATAAGGATCTCTATGAAGGAATAGAAACATGTTTTAATGTGGAAAAACTGTTAATACAAAAAAAAAAAAAAAAAAATGTTAGTACAAAATTTAAAATACACCACACTTGCATAACAGCTAATTGATCATTCAGAATTTGCTATTAATTAATTATTTGAATAAAAATAATATATAATATATTAAATTAAATATTATTTATAGGTTATTTTAATTATTTAATTATTATTTGATTTAATATTCAAAATAGAATTTTTTTCTTTAATTTTTCAGTTTTATAGTTTTAAGCATGTGTTAATTCAATAGCAAACAATCCAAGATATGTTTCATATTGCTCTTAGAGGATCTGAATGAAAACCTTTCCAGTATCACATCAGAAAAAAAAAAAACAAAAAAAAAAAAAAAAAATTGCCATACACTGCAAAAAGTGACAACATGCGATACTGTATGAATGGTCAAAAAGTGTTTGCACTAATATATATTCAGATTTATAACAGTGTATCTAGTATTCACTATCTTGAGTTCTCCTGCCTCAAACATGTAATATTGGTGCATCACCAAAACACAAATAATCAAACCAGTTCAAAACCTGTACTGTACGGTTAACTATTAAGATTCAAGTTTGATTTGTTTTTATCTGTTTACTTACTCAGAGTCAGTTTTGCCTTGGCTGAAAACACACAATCGCTCTTGTTGTAAACTCTACATGTATATTGTCCTTCATCTTCAGCTGTCAGTTTGTCCAGACGGAGGGAGAAGTTTCCATGTTTAATGTGATCAGTAAGGAAATGAGCTCTTTCTTTATAATCCTGCTGTTGTTTCTCTGTTTGACACTGACCATCTTCATACAGATGAACCAGAGTCACTGAGTTTTTTGTTGTTTTTCTCCATTCCACCTTCAGATCTTCAGTTAGTAAGTTTGGAGGAACATGACAGGGCAAAACCACTGAACCTCCCAGATGAACATTAGTGTTAGAATTTTGCAAAATCAAACCTGAAAAGGAAAAGACATTTCATCTCTATTGTGAGGTAAATGTTGAGGCAAAATAACCCCACTATGAGGCTCTGTCTAGACTGCAATCAATTTCAAATGTTTTAATCACAATAAATACAGGGGGAAATGAGGCCTTTGTTTTGTGACCAGATTAATGAGAAACACTAATAATGTTTTCACACTGAGTGTGATTAAATCACTGAATCCAAGAGTCTCTGTGCTGTTGGTTGCTGGTAGTTTTTCTTACTCTGTTGTAGTATAGATTTGTATTACTGTGATGAAGACGAGCCCACCAGCTCGCCTTCGGGGGAAAACGTGAGTCCGTGTAGGATGAAAAAAAATGATGGCTCACTTGCAAAGCACTTTCGTGCGAGGTGAAATTTATTTACAGTGCCAGAAAGTTCACCCACAGTGAAGAATATATACAAGTGCACACAAAAAGACAAAAATCCAAAGGTATAGGAAAATCATGAGCAGCCATTTGATTTACCAACCTAACACACTCAGTAAACATCTTTTGCGATGATGGTTATTACAGTTTTTTTTCCAAATGCTTACACACAAAATTTTACTTGTCACACATTTTCTAAAACCTGACACTCAAACACCAGAACCACACACCAAATCTGCAAAACCATACACTATTTCTCAGCCTTTGACTTTTCAATTTATATAAAGTACTTTTTGCAAAACACAACAAACAATTCTCTGTGTAACACACAAAAGTCTAGGCTTTGGAATAATTACCTATTTCAAAATTATATTTGGTTTCTGTCAAACTACACATGGTTAATGTATTTCTTTTCTTTAGTACTGTGTAATATTTCAATCTTGCTCATGAAAGAAGAGCTTTAGGTTTTGAATAACTGAGTGTGTGATTATGATATATCTAAACATATAATATTATGGTGTTTGCAACATAAGACAAATGTTTGCTTTTGAGATGTGTTTGTGATATTTTGAATGCATTGCTTCATTTTGCAAGAGATTTGCATTTTGTTGCATTTTGCAATTCTCTGATTTGTGTGTAAAGTTTTGAGAAAATGAGGCACAATTTTAAAAATGTAAGCAGTTGAAAAAAAACTGTATTATTACTAGATTCAAATATATTTTTCACTGAATCATTTCACAGCAAATCGTAATATTTCCTGTTTCATTTGTACCTTTAGTAGATGATCTACAGTAGATCAGACAGAAGAGCAGCAGTGCAGATCCAGATGCAGAAATACAGAGAATCAACACCATTATGTGTAAAACAGAGAAACCTGAAAAACACAGTTATTGGACAATGTTATTATTGTGTAAAGTTCATTGTAAATATTGTAAACATTTGTCCCCAAAATATGATGAAATGATTACATAGCTTTCTATTAGTGTTGTCACGGTACCAAAATTTCAGTATTCGGTACCAATACCAGTGAAAATCCACGGTGCTCTGTACCAATTTCGGTACCAATTCAAAACACAAAAACATGAATTGAACAACACACTATTTTTATTAATAACAAAACAAAAATAAAACAAAGTTTTGGCTTGGAAGCTGGTATTTTGAGTTGAGGCGATGAAGCATTTGCTGGAACCCCCATTTTTCACTGTATAAACTGGCACTTGATTCATACATTTGAATTCAGCAACAGCTCGGTTCAGTTTTCTTGAGTTTTTGTTGTACTTCTGTTGCTGAAAAGCATCTGGAACCATTGTCTGGAGTTTGCTTTGGTGGTTCGTGGTCTTCTTCAGCCTGCAGCTGTAAAAGGAAAATATAATATACTTCAGTAAAACAATGGGCTGAGTCTGACTAAATGCAACATTAGATTGACACCAGCTAATCAGAACTTTATATATAATGTAACTTTTCAGTAAATAACAAACCTCAGCGTTTAGAATAAATTTAGATAAGATTACTTATATTGAGTGTATAATATCAATGTTACACAGACAGAAACTGTAGTATTAAAAACACTTTACAAAAAGACTCCATTTAACATGACTTAATAAACAAGTGTTACATAGCAATTATTCTTAATTTCAAAATGTATTACTTTATTTTAAATTAAAAGTTGTTAAATTAAAATCTGTTGACATTATTTAATGCACAATGAACAAACATGACCGATCAAGTGTTTGTATAAAATAACATTCACACACATTAATTAATGTTCACTCACTGTAACTTGATGTTAGATAATATATTAAGTCATGTTAATAAATAGTATCTTTTACCAGACTATACAGGACTGTATTTGACTGTACTTTTATTTAATCAAACTGCACAAACTATATTTCATAGCCTAGAACTGCTTTTCTGATTGACCGATTTTAAGGCTATAAACATTAACCATACATTTGTACATTTGTTCTCTAACACACATATTTTAGCTACACGGGTCATTTAAAAGCCTCAGGTGTGTAAAAATAGTATACTATCATGTTTTTTTTTTTTTTTTATAATTTTTAATCAAATGCTATAGGAGCATTAAACACTTAATGAAGACATTTATTCTAATTCTCGCGTTAGCATTAGCCGCGCTTACTAACGATTAACTAAGCAAATGGCGATGTTTATTTAGGGTATACTTTTTATAACAAAAGCTCTAAATATAAAATTAAATTAAAACTTACCTGCTTGAACTTTAATTAAATCTGGGTGTCGGTCTTTGAGGTGTTTTATTAAGTGTGATGTATTTCCTCCTTTTGAGAGAAACTTCGATGACACCGTTTGCAAACGGGTTTCTTATGATCTGTGATGCTGCCTTTGTCATCAGCCGCAAATACAAAATATTTCCACACGTGGCTCCTTCCTCCTTTCTTTACAACAAGCGGATTCAGAGCAGCCGCATCAGCAGCGCCGTGTCTCCGTGTCTCTGTGATTTTATGAAGAAGACGCAACTGCGCAGTCCGCACTTCTCGCATAGCGCAGCAAGAACCGGGTTGACCGGGTGCTCGGTACCACCGGTACTTAAGAAAACCTGGTACCGTAACATTTATTTCTTTTTAGTACCGACTTGGTACCGAAGTACCGGGTCTTTTGAAAACACTACTTTCTATTGTTTTATAGCTAATTATAATACTATGATTAGAACATTATCAACAGCTACATTGTCATTGCTGGCAAATTACCATGGTATAAGCAGGATAATACACGGCTAACTCTACATTAAACAATTTTACGATGTTTTGCATACATTAAAATCATTTAAAGCATAGCTAGCCTTGGATTATTTCGTACTGTACAATCTGTACTGTACTCTCTGTGTAATAATGGAAACATTTATTTCAGTGAAAAAAGAAGTCCCAAAATTCTCTAGTTTCTGTTTGTATACAGTGTGATATGATGCTAATTTTCTCAAATTCATGGTAAAATGAATGTTTACCCCCCAACTAAATCACTACTTTCTCAATACTGATCACAGCAGCAGTCTATGTGTGGCTAAACTGTGAATTATTTATCATTGATTTGGCACAAAAAAACATCCAACAACTGCATCTTTCAAATTATTCTCTTCTCTCAGACACAAACACCACCAAAACTCAATGTAACTACAGCAATGTTTAACTAATGTTTAAAACAACAAGACAGCAATCTGCTACATCAACAACTGTATTATATTCTTGTTTTTTGAAAAAACAAATTACAAAAGAAAACTCTGTATAATGCTGCCTGTTGCTAGTGTGTGTTAGGTCTGTGTTTTATAAATGATGAACTTTGTTTGTTGGATGAAAAGCTTTGCTAGTGTTTTGGAAGAATGGTTTGATTTGAGACATGAATTAAGTGTTTTGGTAGTTTTTGTGTGTTTTGAATGTGAAATTAACAGCCATGTTGAAAGTTGGTTTACTCGTCTGTCCTGCCATGAGAGATCTCACGTCTCTTGTGCTTCGAAGGGAGATCTAATCTCTCTGTCAAAGATAACACTTCCAGATCCAGCAACTCATTTTTATCAGTGACTGAAGAGTGAGCAAGACTGAGACTTTCTCAAACTTATCTACCAGCTCAACTTAATCTCAATTTCTACATTGCGTCAGCAAGAGTGGGTCCTGAGCCACAGGGCATCAGCGCTTGTCCCAGTTCCCTTGAGAAGAAGCTTTTTTACTTTGTTTTGCAAATACATTTTACAGACAAAGATATTGTGTAATGCTGCCTGTTGTTGGTGTTTTTAGGTGTTTTATGAGTCACAAAATATGTTTCTTGCTAGCTTTGCTTGTGTTGTGGAAGAATGAGATGATCTGAAACATGGATTAAGTGTGTAATAGGATATGGGTTGGGCACTACAAGTCCCAGCAGCCACATTATATAAGTAGTGAAGTTTGTTTGCTCTTTCGCTTTTGGGGATGTTGCGGCGGATTTAGAACTTTGAAAAGAATGGTGGGTAATGAGATTCGTTTGTGAGAGGTGTTCTCTGGTTACTTTGCTACTTTTATTGATTGTAGTTTATGTATGAATTGATGTCGCGGCAGATATAGCACTTCAAAAGAATGGCAGCAGATAAGCAGTTACGTTAAATACCACTGGAGCTTCGTCAAGAACTAAACATATGATGCACCAGTTAAGGAGGTAGTGGTGTAGTAACACTGATGATCTAGTTTTTAGGAATTTGTTTTAATGATATTTTTTATTTCTGTTTTTAGTGTTGTAGCTGAATTATTTCCTGACTGATCGTTGTCTAACTGTCCCAGTTGAAATAGTGGATGTTAGAGGTATTGTGTTTTACATAAAGGGAGCTTTTATGTTTTTAAATTGTGTAGTAATTATAGTGGGTGCATTCTATTTAAGTGATGTTTTTTAAAATATTTTTATATTCTATTGTTTTGTTTTTAAATCTCTTTTGTTCTGTGAATTTGGGATCCAAAGTGGCAGAAGAGAGGCCACAAACACTGGGTTTATGGTGATTGTGTTCTGATGCTGACTTGTGTTTGTCATCTGCATTGCCCACTGTTAATTAAGTTGTTCATTCTTTTTTTTTGTAGGTTTGGTTTGGTTACTTAAGCCAGCGGTGGCCACTGAGTTGCTCTCACTGTGTGGACAGAAGTGGTGAGGTGGCTGGGTTTGTGTGGTGGTTTGATCACTTTATTTTTGGTTATTTTTGTAGGTTTGCTGTGTGATTGCTGTGAGCTTGACTGCTGTGAGAACACTTTTTTGCTCTTGTGCCATTTCTGTCTTCACTTTCTAGGTAACCTGTAGCCATCTATGGTTGGTTTTCTTTTGTTTTTTTTATTTTTATTATTATTATTATTATTATTCATTTGTATGTTTATTTTCTTTCTTTCTTTTCATGTGGGTATTTGCATCGAAGATTGGTGATGTGATGTTTTAATATTTTTTACTTGTCTGAATAAAAATGTGCCTGTTGATTAAAGTCACCTCATGGCCCCTTTCACCTAGTTATTACTGACCTCTTTAGGTCATCTTACCACAAGTGTTTTGCTTATTTTTGTGCATTTTGGTTGTGAAATTAACTGCTGTGCCAAGCTGAAAGTTGGTGAAGAGAACTGTGTGAACAATTTTGAAAATGTACTGAGAAATAAGTGCTAGTGTACAGAACCCTGCACATGACATGCAAGAAAAAAAAAAAAAAAAAAAAAAAAGAAATCATGGGCACGATTTATTAATTCATTCCCTCGTTTTAAGTAAATTGTATGCTCGATATAATAATTTGTGCCCTTGTTTTGGGAAATTGTGTGAACGAAATAATAATTTGTTGTAGTTTCATGTCCTCATAAGCATTCTCATAAACATGTTGCTGCTATGTTATGTAAGGAACAATTGATGATGGGCTATTGAATTCTTAGAAAATAATTGTAATGCCACGCCAGCAGAGGGAGCCCTTTCCCATGGACTGCCTGTTACAGCTCCCTCTGCTGCTTCTCTAGTTACTTCCTGTTTGGCAGCCATATAAGGAAGGCCACGCCAAACAGCCATTGCAAAGTATTGTTTTGCCTGTGCGGACTCTACCAAGCATTTTTCCTGTTTCATTGCCTTGTTTTGTTATTTCCACGGTTTTGTTTCGTTGCCATAGTTTTTGCCTTGTTTCATTGTCTTGTTTATTTTGCTACTTTAGACCTCTGGAAAACGGCACAATCCTGAACCTCATTACTCACAAACGAACAGATGCTGACAAGCAAGCATGTCAGAACAAATGAAGCTCAACACGTAACCTTCCCAACGCCCTGTAAGCCAGATAACAGCCCACCAGGGGTGCCAGATATCTGAAGCAACCGTTGGGGGGCAGAGCAAAATAATGAAATTTTAAGCCATGTGGGTAAACCAACTGGGTAAAATAAAATATCTGTTAAGATACTAGGGGAAACACGGTGGGATAAACCATGGAGAAAAATACTGAGACATTATACCACAACCTCCAGGGGGCGAAGGAGACCCCGTCGAAGCACAATCACGGACTACTCCGTCCTAATCCGGACTGCGGAGCAAAGGAGGACCCAGAGTTCCCTGAAGGGAACAACTGGGAGAAAGCACACGGATCCGTAAGGAATGGCACAGCAAGCCGACACCGAGCTGTCCTCTCGCAAATTACCTGAAGTTATCCAATGCACGGGAGGAAACGGCTCAGTGCAAGAAAAAAGAATCTTGTGAAGGTGATGGGTGTCGCCTGGCCTGCAGCTTCTAATATGTCTGCTAGAGAGGAAGAGTAACATTTCGTAAAGTGGACTCGACTCCTAGAGGACACAGCTCACCTTGGCACTAGAAGTCGAGGTGAGGCACCTACCACCCACTGGGCCAGCCTCTACTTGAGGACAGCATTCCCCATCTGCTGACCCCTAAGCAAACAAAGAGCTGCTCGGAGCGTCTAAGCTCCGGGTGCGGTCCACGTAAACGTGCATGGCACGAACGGTTACACAGCAACATCAAGGCCAGGTCTGCCTCCTCCAGGGGCAGCGCTTGCAGGTTCACCACCTGAACTCGGAGTTGAGTGGTGGGAACCTTGGACACATAACCGGGCCGGGATCTCAAGGTCACTTGAGAATAGCCGGCCCAAAATTCAAGGCATGTTCCGTTGGTTGAGAATGCATGCAGGTCCCTACCCTCTTGATAAATGTGAGCATGATTAGGAGCAAGGTCTAAACGACCGGAATTTTAGCTTGACTGAATCAAGCAGCTCAAAGGGAGCTCCACGTAGACCTAGAAGGGTGACAGAGAGATCCTCAAGAGGTGTGGCCTAGGAGGACTTATCCTCCTGCACCCTTCAGGAACCTAACGGTCAGGTGATGCTTCCCTAGGGACGACCATACACAGCATCTTTTTTTTTCGGCTATGATTTTTACCATGATAGCCATAACGAACACATTAAAAGTGGACGGAACATCCTTCGATTCAACTTCTCCTGCAGGAAGGAAAGCACAACTCTGACCGAGCACCTCAGGGGGTCCTCTCGGTGAGAGGAGTACCATACAACGAAGAAACCTCAACTCAGAGCATAGGCCAGCCTCACAGAGGAGGCTCTAGCCTGAATGATAATGTTTACCACAGCCTATTGAAAAGGCCAGTGTGGTCAACCGCATCCCATCCAGAAGCCAGTCGTGTAGGTTCCATATATCAGGATGCGTGTGCCAGATTGTGCCAAACTAGGGAGGGCTGTCACGAGGAGCATAAGTCGGTAAGGGTCATTAAGACGCACCAGCAACCTGCTCCTCATCCTCCCCGATCTCGCACAGGTCTGTGCAAGGAGGCTCACTGGGGAAGGCGAACTTGAGGAGTACTTGAGAGATGAGCTGGCAGAGGGAGGACTCAGAGGAAGCAAAACAGGTCTACCTGAGCTTTGCCGAGTTGACTCCAGATGAGCTGGACCACCTGGGGTTGGAGTCGCCATTCTCATTCTCACGTCAGACTCCAGAGGAGGAGATGGCGGGCGAGTTGCAGCATGTGACAGGAGCATAGACCACCTTGGTAGTAGGTGTTCGCTACCGTGGCTATGGTGTCCTTATGGACTAACGTGTGCTTGTCCCACAGTATTGGTAGGAACCCGCTGAGGTCAAAGCACTGCTAGCATCCTCGAGGCGACTATTGTCGTTGCAGTCGAGCTGCCATATGCCCTAGGAACCTCTGAAAGTTTAAATGGGCAACTGTCATGTGCCTAAAAAAAAATCAGGGAGTTCAGCACCGACTTTTTCAGCTGACATGTCTCGACCGGATCCAACTCTATGCTAAGAAAAGAGAAAGCTTGTTCTCCTTTTGTTTTATTTTTATTTATTTATTCATTTATACTTGCTCCAACAAATCTCACAAGTGAGGTATTTCTACTTGCCCCGCGAGTTTGTAAAATGCAGGGAAACAGATCACTTTGAAAAGCAGGGAGCCGAGGGGAGACCTGTACCGATACATCTGACCCCTGAAGCAGACCTGAAGCATGACCCCTGAAGCATGACAGCACACGTCCTTCAGGTTGAAAACTGTAGCCCAACCCTAGTGCTGAAAACTAGAAACATGTTTCTGTATCAGCCACCCGAACGGTAGCCCAAAGAGGGGACTGAATCAGAACTCAAGGACCAGGATAGGGCGAAACCCACCACTCTTTTCAGGCTGTGTGGACCGACCTAATCGACCAGCAGACAGGCTAGGTAGATTTAGTAACCAGGCTGCTACCTGCAAAAAACAGGGTCAAGCAAGCTTCCCGAAATAGCGCCAGGCTGCTGAGGCAGCGTTTACCTTGATCCACGATCCCGCGTTGTTGCTACTAGAGTGCGAGGAAGCAATGCGTCCTGCAACCCCAGCTTAGATGGCGAGACCGCGTCCCGGGTCTGAGTGTGAGCAGGACGTGCGTCACTCACAGACAAACCCAGCGTGTTCTGAGAAACCCAAAGGACATAGATGAAATTGCTCTTTTATTGAAAGGGTGGGTACCTGCTGACCCATAGGTCAGAGGTGGCAGTGGTGGAGAAAGCCCCTGTTTTTCCCAAGGGTATTTCCAGAACAATCCCTCCAGTCCTTGGGTAGTCTGCTTCCAGGAAGCCCCGCTTTCATGCAAGGCAACCCAGTGCTAGACTGTGCCCCCTAGGTGTGGCCAGCTCAATGCCCCTAAAGGGGAGCGGAGCAATTCTTGCTGGGGCCAGCGGGGGGCACTTTCGTTGCATGAGAACTGCCCAGGACTGCTGGACCAAGTCCTGGACAGTGTCGCCGAAGAAGCCAGCCTGAGAGACGGAACACCAAGAAAGCTCACTTTGTCAGTGTCACACATCTCCACTAGGTTCAGCCAGAATAGCAATTTTAGGCCACAAAAGTGGACATCATCTGAACGAGGGACCGCCCCCAGACTTTTCAGTCACCGTACACAGTTCCTGCATCAACTTCGAGTCAGAACTACTATCGTGCAATGTCAGAATCATGGCCTGAAATAACGCAGGAGGGCCATGCGTGCAGGGCGGAGGTGGCATGACCTGCAGCACTGTGAGCCCCGCTTTACAGCCAGGACTGGCAACGCTTACAGGCCTAGGTGGAAGCAGGAACAGCCCCACCAGGTGGCAGCGTTTTGCAGGGGCACAAAAGCCCGGAATCACACACTCCACCGGGGGACGTCAACGTGTTCTGAGGCCACCCCCACCCGCGAGGGTAGTGCGGGGGGAAGAGCCGAACATTTAGTTGAGCTCTACATGAACCTCTGGGAGGAAAGTCACCATGGGGGCGCAGCTAGGAGCCACGTCCGTCGTCGGAAACCAATCTTCAAACCGTGAACGCCTAGGGGAAGGTGGGAAACTGAACCTCCAACCTGGCGGTCGAGGTTGCCTGGGGGAACATGGCCGTCAACTTAGCCTCGGATTCCTGCAGAGCAGCTGCCACAACGGGGAGCTGCTCAGCAGAATCTTCGGCATCAGAAGACAATAGCCCCTCCACTGATGTGGCGATAGACATCTTTACTTCCTCATGAGCACTAAACGAGATGCAAGGCTCTCTCTCTTTCTCTCTCTCTCACAAACACACACACACACACACACACACACACACACACACACACATACACATATCTTAAGAAAGCAGAATAATGTAAGTGGATTTTTTTTTCTTTTTGTAATTGTGCCTTTGAATGATTACATAATTGTAGCACCTGTAATTGTAATCACGATTAGAAATTTGATTAATTGTGCAGCCCTACTACGGTAACATTACGATGACTTAGGGGTTGGTATTGACTTCATTGTTAATCAGCTGCAAGGCTCTGGAAAAGATCAGCAGCCTGTTCACAAAGGCGGCGAATATGAAATGTAGCCTACTTAAGATGAATAAAGCATCAGAACCTGTTAGGTGGTAATGATTAAAAACATGCACACGATTTACCTAGAATGAGGGCACAAATTATTATATCAAATGCACAATTTACTTAAAATGAGGGAACAAATCAGTAATTCAAGAGCACAATCTAGTGAATCAAGGGAACAAATTAATAAGTTGACTATATAACTATATAAATATTTTTAAAAAACACATATTTAATGTTTTTTAATGCCATTTGACCAGCCAAATTGTCCTTTTTATAATTTCTTGCAAGTATTATGACAACAACAAAATAAATAAATAAATAAAAATAATAATAATAATAATAATAAAATAAAAATAAGACATGAAATGAAGGATTACAGTGTGTTTTGTGGGTGACTCAAGCTAAAGCTAACATGTGCCTATTGGGTCTCTAATGAAGATCACTGTCCTAAACTGTGTGTGCTGCTATCAGCTGTGTTCTCCTGCTGGTGAAGTCAGTTAATCTCAGAGGAAGTGTCATTCTACAGTGAGTTCTTTGCATAGTTAATGCTGTTTAATTACTGTCTATTAAAAAATGGCAGTTGTTATTCATATAATTGTTCTTAATTTATATTTATTGGAATAAATCAAAATTACTTTTCTGTTAAAAAAAGTGTAATCTTAATAAACTTTATATGCAATTGGCCATAAATGAATACCTAAATTACACTTAAAATGTTGTCATTTTTTTATGACTCACCCAGTCTCTCCAGTTCTACAGTTGTATTGGCTGAAAGTCCTCCAGCAAACACCTTACACATGTAAACTCCTTTATCCTCAGTTCTGACACTCTTCAGTCTGAGAGAGAAGTTTCCTTTGGGGATTTCATCAGTGAAGAACTCAACTCTGTCTCTGTATCGCTCATGCGCTGAATCTGGAAAAGCCTCATTATCTTGGTAGAGCAGAACCACAATATCTTCATCTTCATCTGTTTTCTTCCACGAAACTTCAAAGTCTTCAGGTGTGATGTGAGAATCTACAGAGCAGCTCAGAGTGACGTCTTCACCCACAGATGCAGATACAGAGCGACTCGATCCTGAAACTCTCAAACGCTCTGAAAGAACAAACAGTGTAAATATACATTCAGTAATGAGTTTCTGTAAAATCATAGTGAAAATAAAGGAACTCATGTGTTCAATACTCACCAACATCATTAACTTTTATTTCAATCACAGTTTCTCCAGACTCTTGCTGACTGTAAACTGTACATGTGTATTGTCCCTCATCTTCAGCTCTCAGATCGTCCAGCCGGAGGGAGAAGTTTCCACGTTGAATCTCCTCAGTAAAGAAATGAGCTCTATCCTGATAATCCTGCTGCTGGACCCCTGTTTGACTCTCACCATCTTGAAACAGATGAACTAAAGTGTCTGAGTCTGTTCTTCTCCATTCCACCTCCAGATCCTCCACTGATAAAAGTTGATCAACAGAACAGGGCAAAACCACTGAAGATCCCAGAGGAGCAACCAGAGGACCAGAGGGACCACGCACAGTCAATCCTGAAAACAATATTGTCCACACAGAAAGGGAAAGAGAAAAGTGAAATACAGCTTGATTTGTAGTCAAAAAAAAAAAAACAATAATGACTGTTAAAACTTGCATCCCTATTTATCTCTTATATTAATACAGGATGTACTTTAGAGTAAGCATTGAGGTCCACTCACTGTAACACGTTTGGCCTCACCACTGATTTGTGTGTGTGTGTGTGTGTGAGAGAGAGAGAGAGAAATGTTCCTTATACCTAATAACTTGTGCACACTGCATGATTTTAACCCTGATTTTCTCTCACTGACATTTTGTGGAAATTGCCAACGAATGCCTAAAATCGGAGGCAAATCAGTGCTTGTTCATGCAAGTGACAATCACGTAGTGTGAGTTATCAAAGACAAAATCTGAGAGATTCTGGACCTGTTTGAGACCTGTCTGAGACTCAGAGTCCTGCCGTTTGAAATGTTTTTTTGACTGGAAATTACTCTGGCAATGACTTACAGCTAAAGAGAGTGCAGATACAGGGCAAGGGGAATTCTGCATCCATTACCCCATAGTCTACTTCTTTGGCATGTCACACATTTTATTTAGCTGTCCAGTTAACAAAATGGCAAAGTGTGGCAAAGCTGTGTGATGCACTGGAAGCGCAGAGCAAATGCATTTACATTATAGTTCTTATTGAGAATTAACAGTGGATTAGATGTTTATGATTCATTGAAAATAAAAGTTAATGTTTAGCTTTTGTTAGGCCATTGACCCTTGACTTTTGAATGTTAGCTTTTCTCTGGCTGCTGCAACATTGTATTTATAAGACACTTTTGTTATGGTAAGAAACACCAAGAGAAACTATGATCAGTTGTTGATGCTTATGTATTGATGTTGACATAATGATCATGTGAACCTGATTTACTGGTCTCATTCAGAGTACATAAAGCTAAATGATTATAACATTATCAAAGAAATATCTATTTATTTTTGTCTTCTTTAACTCTTGGATTTGATTATTTTGATAATTTAACCCCGTAATACTTTCAGTATATCAGTAAACCAGTAATACTTTCTAATTTAATATGTTTAACATCAATATTGCCATGTTTACAGTGAAAGAAGGGAATTGGTCTTACAGGATCATGACTACAAGGTACACTGATATCGTCCAGTGTTGGGGGTAACACATTAAAAGTAACGCGAGTTATGTAATATTATTACTTTTTCCAAGTAACTAGTAAAGTAACACATTAATTTTTAATTGACAAGAAAATATCTGAGTTACTTTTTTCAAATAAGTAACGGCAATTACTTTTCCCCCCATTTATTGATTAAAAGTTCTCCTGTCCCCATGTTGAGAGAAATCGAGAGTAAAATGTTAGTTCTAGAATAAATGTAAACATGCATTAATTCATCTCACTCACAAAAAACAGATTGAGTATTCCTCAAAATGAATAAAAACAGTCAAATTCAACTCAGAATATGACACAACCCTGCAATAGTTAAATGGTAAATAATACAAATATCCTTTATGCGTTTAATCTCATTTCATTAACAGATGTCTTTTCTGCTGACCTTCGATGATCCAATTCAACTATACTAATAAGAAGAAATTACTCAAGATAATCTAACATTTGTTTTCCTTTTTTTTCCATTGCTGAAGAGTTGGCATTTTTTTCTTCTGTGTTAGAGTGTTATAGAACTTTTTATATTAAAAACAAGCAAGCCCTGACCAGATTTAAAAAGTAACACAAAAGTAAAGTAACACATTACTTTCCATTAATAGTAACTAAGTAACATAATTGGTTTCTTTTTTAGGGAGTAACACAATATTGTAATGCATTACTTTTAAAAGTAACTTCCCCCAACACTGATATTGTCTACATTGGATTTGCTTTTAATCTGTAGGCCAATAGCATGTAAGCTTACGGCCCACCTTTATGTGGAACAGACAGCTTTATCAACCAATTGTAAAAAACTTTCTGGCCCATTACCTGACCTGCAGAGACACACACTTGACCCAGAGCTTAATATATATAAATCAAATATCATTATACAGTATATAATTTATAATAATAATAAAATATTTTGTGTGTGTGGCTCAGGGAATGCAGTCCCTGCATACCTTATTGGCCATCTGCCACTGGTCTTGAATACTCCTCGGTCATCTAGTATCTCAAATGGGTCTCATTCACTAATAATTGTTTGGAATATATTGATATTTATACACACCAGATTCACAACTCATGTGTATGCACATTCATTTGTTCTTAACCTCCTCAGCAGATGAGACTATATCTGCCTCAGCCCCATTTGGATTTAAATCGAATTTGCAAATCCCTATGATTATCTGTGCTGAACTAAGTTGTTTTTGTTGTTGTTGTTTTTTGTTTGTTTATGTTTATTTATTTATTTTATTTTTTATTTTTATTTATTTATTTATTTTTTATTTTTTGCTTTTGCACTTCACAAGCAAACAGTGTTTATGAATCATTGACAGAAATTCTTTCACTTTCTTTGTTATAGAAAAAACACGCAGGTTGTAAACGCTGGGTCAAATCAGGTAACCAGGAAATATGACCTGATAAAAAAATGTCAAAGTACAACACAGACTGACACACCTTAACATGACAATAACTGACACGAATGCTACCAAACCAAAGTTAATCAAATCTAAACATCTTTGAGTTTATTTTATTCATTTATTTATTTATTTGTGGTTTAGATTCCAGCTCTGCTCTCTCTGGACCTTCAAGAGGTGCATCATAAGGAGAATTTAAACACCGCTTTTCTTTTACTATTTGCTTCAGCTCATCCACAGTATTATTCTTAATTCAAATTTTAGTTGCAAAAAGAAATACATATTTGTGCCTTTTCATTTCAATTCTGTGCCCTTTTTCCCCAGCATTAAAGAGAAAAAATGAATAAATAAATAAATTACAGACCATTAGATATTATTAGAATTACAACCACAAATCTAAACATAAGCAGGTCCATGTTCACTTATGATAAATTATCATCATCTCTTTGGCTCGTCAAAGTCAAACTGAAGTTTTCTAAGAGATCATTGTGGTACATCCGGACATGCTGAAACCTGTTTTACTTTACCATGAAACTGCAACTTATCAAGACAAACTGGTTCTGATTAAGTTGGAAAAACATCACTATCAAAAAATCAAAAACATCTCTAAAGGAAGTACTGGACAAATTAACTGGGTGATTTGAGGAGGCCTCGGTTAAAATCGCACTACAGCTTCCAATTCAGTTAAAATCATGTTCACTTAAATAACAGATTTAAATATACTGAAGACTACACTGTGTAAACAACAACAAATGTGATACCAGCTTCACGTATTTGCAGACTATGAGACCTGCAAGGAGCAGAAATCACCAAAATCTGCCTTACAATTAGAAACACAAACACACACACATTATTTTTAAGATCGTGAGCAACATAAATTCAGTTAAATGTGTCCAAAACTTTAACTGATACTGTAAGATTGCAGAGATTTAAACGGGACTAAATTAACTGAAGATAGAAAAATAACATACATACCATTTGATAAAACTGGAATCACAGTCAGAAAAATGAACATAAGCAGGTCCATGTTCAGTTAAAGTTGCGATCATCTTTCTGGATCGCCAAAGTGAAAGTGATCTGATGCAATGAAGGCAGTGCAATAAAACTTTCTTCCTTGTGACTGACAATGAAATTTGAAACTGCAGCTCATCCAGATAAACCGGTTCTGATTAAATGGAAAAACATCATGAAGAATGAAAAAATAAAAAAGGTGTGCAATCAGAAGTGTGCATAACAGCATCTGAAGAAGTGGGGAGGACTACAGGGGAAAAAAACCCTGAGAGCGGGGCTTGTTGTCACACATGGTGTTATGATAATGGTATCCTCGATTAAGGTTCTACTTTAATTGTTATGCTTTCATATTAAAAGTGTGTAGGTGTGTTGTGAAGAGAACAAGTTGCTGTATGATCTGGGTTTTTATGAAAAAGAAACTGACAGAGTAAAGCTTTCTTAGTTCTGTTAGGCATTGCCTGTCTTCATTTATTACATATCAGGTGACAAGGATAAACAGAATCATATGGGTTGGCATGAGTGAGAAAGCCCTACTTGGATGGATTATATTGACACAATAGCAATGTTCTGAACTGTCGGGGAATTTGTGGAAGAAAATGGTGACTGGCTGGAGTACATGAGTATCTTGGGCATGTCTTTGTCCTGAATGAGATCACCAACGATGATTAAAGGCTTAAAGTCCCACTGTAATGAAAATCAAGATATTTACGTTGTTTATTTGTCTGTGGTGTTTTAATATGCTTTTAGACAAACCATGTGCCAGTCCATTAATCAACACCATTACTGAGTATTTTCTCCTTAAACTGTAGTTTCCCAAAGGCTGTCCCAGAAATACAGTTTGAAACAGCCCTTTTTTGCTACATCACAAAGTTTAGTAACCAATCACGTCAAAAGACAGATTCCTATCATTAGCATGCAAAATATAGGATCATCAGCACAAAACCAAATATTAAATTGAGCATTTAATAGAGCAAATAGGGCATTAAATAGAGCACAACCACTAGGCGCTAACCTCCCCTGCATTGGCAAGGCATTTTGAGGGCACAACATCGTCAAGTAAGTAACTTTAACAAATGTTACAGTATCCACTGTAGTTGTCTGCTAGTAAACACATAGTTTTATCAGTCCGTGTTTCGCCATTATATCGCGTTTACTACAGTTCAGTTAGTGGATCTCGGAGCTCTGGCTGGTGTGTCTGTGTGTGGGGGTGGAGCTAATTTGTATATTCATAGATCCACGTATAGTAAATGAGGCAAGGCGGTAGAGTTACATTCAAGCTGTTTTAAGAAGAAAAAGTGGGCTCCCTGAGGGGCACCACTGTGAAGCTTTGAGTGGAGACCAGTGCTACACATCATTTCTTTAAACCCTGGTCTATCCCATGTGCAATGAAGCATAAAGTGGAAAAGGAGTGGATGTTCTCAGTGCTAGCTGGAGGCAAAAATGATATGATATTCACTATGATATGAGTGACGCCTATCAGCAGCTGTTACTGGATGAGAAGTCAAAGAAATACATCAGGATCAACACTCATAAAGGGTTGTTCAAGTATGACAGGCTGGTGACGACCAACCACCCAAATGGAAGTCCTGTGCCAAACAAAAATGTCAGGACCATCAAGAGGCCCTTAGTCCAGGAAATGTGTGTCACTCCATTTTGACTAAGAGGAAGAGTCTTGCAATGCCTCTCTATTAAAAAATAAAATAATAAATAAAAAATTTAATTAAAAAAAAAAAGGATAAAGAATGAAAATCTGCAGAGTGTCCAGGAGGTGGCACCAGATCTTAATTCAAACACATTAAGACACTGGTCTCAAACTCAATTCCTGGAGGGCCACGGCTCTGCACAGTTTAGCTCTAACCCAAGATCCAGGATCTTCAGGATCACTAGAAACTTCCAAGCAGATGTGAAGTGGAGCTGGTTGGAGCTGAACTCTGTGTGGAGCTGTGTCCCTCCAGGAATTGGGTTTGAGACCTCTGCTTTAAGGTGTCATTTCTGTGTTGATGTATTGGGATTTAGAGCTAGTTGTGCGTCTTTTCTGGCATCTTCCTTCTAAAATAAACATTTAGTGCAGAAGCAGCGAGCATGTGAGGAAAATATAATAAATTCATTCAGACCTGAGTGATTCTGAGTGTTTTTGTGTGTTCATTTGTGTGATTGTTCACTGTAAATTCGAATTAGTAAACCTTACTTAAAAAAAGCATGCAAACCGATTGCCTTGAAAAAAAACAAGTAAAGTGAAATAAGAATAGTATTTTGTACTTACAAAGGTTTATTTAGTGTTGTAAACTTACACACTTGTATTTACTTGAACAGAACTCTGATTTACTTGCTAAAACCATGCAAACTGACCGCCTTAAACCAAGTAAGCGTTACTTTGGTGCTAGAGTAATGCTTACTTGGTTTATTTAAGGCAATCAGTTTGACAAAATTACACATAAATTTAAGGCAGTGACAAATCAAAGTTAAAGGCAATGTATTTTTAAAATAGTTTTCAGCGCAGTTTTAACAATCTGATTTAGAGTATGCTTCCTGTAAAAAGTGGAGGTAGCAGTGGAAGGATGAGATATGGCACTAGGTTGGCTGCACACGTTGCCAATGGTTTATATAATTAAAGTTCAAAAAGTCACTTTAGTTTTAGGGTTTTCTTCTGTCCCAAGTCAACCACCACACTTTGAATGAACCTCCAAGTGTTTTTCATGGTATTAGGGCAATCCAAATGTATCAAATGACAGTCCAGAAGCAAACACTTGATGTAGATTGTGGAGACTGTTCTGTGCAGTACTACCCTGAACAATGATGGCAGAAGACACAGGGTCAAGGCAGAGAAGATTTGGAGAAATACATCATCTTCAATGATGGTCAGCAATCCAACAGATATTAGTGCCTAGACTGCCACAACATCAGACACCTGCATAAAAACCAAACAAATAAAATATTAAGTAGGGAAATGTGAATGATTAGTTGTCAGTGTTATCTGTCCTGCCTACTCAGTAGTTCACCCAAAAATTCAATTTGTTATAATTTACTCACCCAAGACTTTTGTTCAGAACACAAATAAAAACATTTCCAATGAAATCTGAGAAATTTCTGTCCTTCTAATGAATGTCTATTCACCCTAAGCTGTAGACCGCTGAACATATAAAGAAATCAGCTCTCTTCAGAAGACCTGAGCTGCTTTTCCACCGTCAGGCCAAACCGTTCTCGTTGCTTAACCATTCTATTCTCTGCTGATCCGGACCAAGTCGATACAGATATTGTTTTATTTTCACTGTTGGGCTGTTAACAGAGCTCTTTGATATGCTACACAAATGTTGTTGCCTTAGTAACCCTTACGAAAAAGAAGTTTATTTAAGTGCGCTATTAGTATACTACTTTTATACTAAAAATGCTTTCAGTATACTTTTATGCACTTCTCAGATATGTGCTTTATAAACTTCTCAGAAATATCTTAAAATGGCATTTAAGTATACTTGATTTATGCTTAGAAAAAGTCTAAGTATTTGATCTATACTTGTGCTCTGAGAATCTGTTTTCTGTGTTATACGCTAGGGGCGCTATTTCACATCTTGTGAAGAAGAATTTGCTTCCATGTGTAATCACAATCATCACACATAAAACAGCATCAAAACCACAGATATGTAAAACTGTGTAACATTATGGAATAAAATGTCGACCGATGAAGAGGTAATAATGACTGTCATGATTTGGGGTGTTCATCAGCTCCATCTACATTTTGATTATCATAATTAGTTTTTGTTTGGGTTTTTTTTTTTGTTTGTTTTGTTTTTTAGCTTTTTATTCAAAATGTTATTTATTTTATTTTTTTTATTTATGCAACTTATCCACATTCAAGTATTTATAAAAGATAGATGCACGAAGCTAGAATAAAATGTTTTTGTTAAAAAGCAGATACCCTGTTCTTTCTTTTAATGTTTTGTATGTTCAGATATTCATATAACAAAATATATACAAATTAATACCTAAATAGGGACATAGTAGTATACTTAAAGTATGATGTAAAGTTCACTTAAAGAAAACTTTTGAGTATACTTGCAGTATAAAACTACTAATCTTGTAGTTTACTGAGACTATACTTCAAAGTGTACTAAGTATTTAATTAGTAAACTATCAGTATAACTATAAGTTCACTTTTCGTATACTTGCAGTACAAAAAACTAAAAACATAAATGTGAACTAGTTGTGTACTCAAAGTTTACTTAAAAGTGTACTTTTATATACTAGAAAGTGGGCCAATTTAGTACCAAGGAGTATTGAAATAATACATTTAAAAGTATAGTACTAGTACACTGATATTTATATACTTACTACATAAAACACACTTAAAAATATACTTGAACTTTACTTAAGTAAAATAAATTGAAGTATACTTCTTTTTGATAAGGGAATGTGAGAGTTAAGGTATGGTACCAGATGTAAATAGCGTCCATGTTATTAAGGATGAAATATTTCTTCTAATTTTACTATTAATTTGTGTTTACTTTGCTCGAATAGCATGCTTAGCCAGATACAGAGAAACTGCCTGTTAAGCAACAGACAAATGAACAATCGCCAGTGGTGTCGTCACTACAGGAATTCTAGAGTACGGTTCAGAATTTGGTTAAGAGTTTCAAATTAAGAATGAAATTTCCTGAAACTGCTCCTTACCATTCTCCAACCGTTTGACCCAAAAGTAGAAAAGTGCCTTTGGATTAAATGGCTTCATTCATATGGATTTATTTTATGATTACTTTAGAAACATTTTGAAGTGTCAAAGTTTTGGGTTAACAGACTTTCAAAAAAAGAAAAGAAACCTCTAATTGTTTTAGTAAAAATATCTATATGCATGTCACGAAGATGAACAGTTATGGGATGGAATGACATGAGGCAGATTAAATGGCATAATTTGCTTTTTTGGGTGAACTAGGTATATAATCAACATTAATCTTTATAGACATATCTCAGTAATATAAGAGCAAATACAAATGAAATTTTCCCACAATTATGTGCTTGTTTACGGTGTATAAATATATTTTTAAGAACTTACAAAGCGGGTTAGTAGTATCTGGGGTAATCGCAAAATAAAACAGGAAGGTCTGAGACGGGTGTGCAGTGCTGTCAAATCTGGGTTTTAGAAAAAAAGAACGAAAACAAAGTTAAAGACATTTAAATGTTACAGCACATGTACGTTTGTCAAAGTGTCAATAAAGAAGTCATTGACACTGTTTATTTTAAAATTTTGAAAACAATTAATGTGGCAACATACATTTTTAGGGGTTGTAGGGTGTGAAGTGTCCTTTTAGATCTGCAAAATAAAGACAGTGGTTACAGGTATACTGCATATGCAAGATTTTTTTTTTTATGAAAATAGTGTAGCACAGTGATTACTGAGTCAAAAAAACTGCTGTGTAACAGCTTAAGATGAAACACCTCACCTCAGTGTACAGTGCACAGTGTCCGGAGGCCTGTGCTGATGAGACGCTGTTCAGAGAAGGCAGCTGCCACAAACACTTGTCCTAAATATGACAAATAAATGTAAGTTTCACTAGTGTGGCTTGTAGATTACAGACACATTCATTCCTTGATATCTGCATGCTTTACAAGGGTTACATTAAGAAAGAAAGAACGTATACACATTTCTATACATATCTATTTGAGGCCACAATCATAAAATCAATGCAAAAGCAGCATTTCCTCTGTATTACTGTAGTGTTCCAACTCAAGAAATAACAATTACTGTGAGACAAAGCTCATTTACAAAGGTGTAATCATGCAGTGGCGTTAATTGACCGCGGTCAAGTGAGCCGCCATCTGGATTTGCTGCACGTCTATTAGCAGAATTACGGTACAGAGACACGAAGCGGCCAAAAAGCTGACGAACATCTATATTTCAGCGGTTAAAAATTAAATGTGCCCGAAAACAGGGAAAAAGTATTTACAAAACGTATTTATATTGTACATTATAGAAGATACACTTATATTACATTCAAATACATTATACTGTGAAGTTTTCTGAAAAAATAAAGTTTGTTCAAATACATTCTAACACTTAATGTTTGTTCCTTTTTTTCTACATGCATTATTAAAATTTCTTCAGAGTTACCATGAACATTTCAATAAATTCTTTTTCTGAACAATCATGTCTCTATCTGTGTTCACGATGTTTTAGTGTAGAATTTGTACAGAAAATGAAAGGCAGTCTGTCACAATGCATTATATAACATATATATTGCTGCTTCTTGTCATTTCTGATGTGTCCTTTCATATTAATAATAACGATAAAAGGCAAAATGTTTTTTATCATTTATCAAAAAAAAAGTCTTCAGAGTTAACAGGAAATTTTCTATTCATACAAAGTCTGTGACATTGCACTGACCATTCTTTCACATTTATAAATGCATTATTTAAATTCCCTCAAATCGCACAGCAACATTTTATATTCATACTTCTTCAGAATGCCCAACACTCTGTCTGTATCAAGTTTCACGAGATTTCACTCAAGATTTGTACAGAAAATTAATGGCAAAGTCTGTGAATGGCAAAGTCTGTGACACAGCACTGACCACTCTTTTACATTTATAAATTATTTTTTTTAAATTCCTTCAAATCTCACAGCAACATTTCTATTCATACTTCTTCACAATGCCCTGCTTCTATTCATACTGCTTCAGACTTTGTATGAATAGAAAATGTCCTGTTAACTGTGAAGACTTTTTTTTTGATCAATGATAAAAAAACATTTTGCCTTTTATCGTTATTATTAATATGAAAGGACACATCAGAAATGACAAGAAGCAGCAATATATATGTTATATAATGCATTGTGACAGACTGCCTTTCATTTTCTGTACAAATTCTACACTAAAACATCGTGAACACAGATAGAGACATGGTTGTTCAGAAAAAGAATTTATTGAAATGTTCATGGTAACTCTGAAGAAATTTTAATAATGCATGTAGAAAAAAAAGGAACAAACATTAAGTGTTAGAATGTATTTGAACAAACTTTATTTTTTCAGAAAACTTCACAGTATAATATATTTGAATGTAATATAAGTGTATTTTCTATAATGTACAATATAAATACGTTTTGTAAATACTTTTCCCCTGTTTTCGGGCACATTTAATTTTTAACCGCTGAAATATAGATGTTCGTCAGCTTTTTGGCCGCTTCGTGTCTCCGTACCGTAATTCCACTAATAGACGTGCAGCAAATCCAGATGGCGGCTCACTTGACCGCGGTTATAATTGTGACGTATTAAAACATATATTGATGATTAGATAGAAAATTAAAAAAATAACTTAAAATCAACATGCGTTTGCTGCAACAACTTAGGGCAAAACAGAAAACTAACTACAAAGTTTTACATTTGTGACAGTAAAAAGCATCTAGTGTGATCACTTGTCTTTTGTCTGCATTAAACGCAGCCCATACATAAAGTAGGCTTAAGTAAGTTAAAATTAGCAGCAGACAGAAAGATACATTTACACAATTATTTTTGATAACTTACCTTAGTATATTTGTCCAGTGTTAAAAATGCAAGCAGTCTCTACTTCTTCTCCCAAACAACAAATTCGCCAGTTAGACAGAGCCAATCTTCTTTGGGGTTTAACGGCGGATCCGTAAGCGCTGCTCTACCGCCACCTTCTGGTTGATTCTCCTCCGATGTTACTCCGCTCTATTTCCAGATTATTTCTTACACAAATCATATTCTACACATCAAAGCAGTATTAACTAAGAAATTACAAAGATTTCTCTTGCCTTGCCCAATCACCCCACTTTTCAGTATATCTTTTATCTCTGCCCCAACCAACCCATCTTTTCTTAATTCTTCCAACATTCTTCCTTTGTTCTTCATATCTTCTGCAATTTAGAAGTACATGTTCTATGGTTTCTAATGTCTGATAAACCTGACAAAAATCCAGTAGGATGCTTCTCTATAATGTATAATGTACTATTCAGGTTACTGTGTCCAATTCTTAATCTTGTCATCACTGTTTCTTCTCTTCTAGTCCTTCTCCAGTTCCTCTCAGTTCCAACTTTATTTTGAATACCATACATATGTCTCCCTTTGGTTTCCCTATATCCCACTGCTGTCGCTATTCTTTCACAGCTTCTTTCCAAACTATACTTTTCCCTTCAGCCTTTGACATCTTTATATTTACTTCAATATTATCTTTTTTAATTGCTTGTATAACTTATCCACACTCTCATTTCCCAAAATGCCTATGTGAGCTGGAGTCCAAATAAGTTGAATCTCTTTACCTTTTTCCTTTATTCTCGTATATGTTATCAATATTGTATACAACAGATCCTGACAGCTATCAGACAC
The DNA here is from genome assembly GCF_022985175.1 of Labeo rohita. Lineage (NCBI taxonomy): Eukaryota > Metazoa > Chordata > Actinopteri > Cypriniformes > Cyprinidae > Labeo > Labeo rohita. The sequence continues at coordinate 53,617,339 of NC_066871.1, forward strand.
ACCTGATCTGAGACTGTACAATGAATCACTTCCAATTAAGATTTTACTTATTTTGTCCTCCTTTCCGATCCATTCTAATGTCATCATGACAGAATATAGTTCAACTGTATACACACTCAGATCATTTGAGGTTTGTTTGCTTTCCTCCTTGATTAAGTATAAAAATGGCTGATCCAGTCCTTCCAGTTTCAGGTTCTTTTGATTCAAAACATTGCTTTTTGCTCGTGCTCTAACTGTCCTCATTTCCTCTTCTGTGGTTTTGTTGCACATTAGCGCACTGCTGCCTCTCACTGGTGTATTAATGGTATTGGTTTTGTTGTGGCTACTTGAACAATTTAAGTAAGCCTTTCTCAAAGCAGCAAGTAAACTGTTTTATTCACTTGAAATTGAGTCTGTCCTCACTGCAGCCTGTATGACTAGGGCTGGGTATCGAGTACAATACTATTTAGGCACCGACCGAAATGCCTCGATACCATCAAGTATCGAAAAACCTCTTGTCGTTCGGCACCAAACTTCGATACCAAAGGGGTTAATCTCATCAACGTCAGTGTGCTAATAAGCCTGCAGCACTAGCTGTGTTTGACTTTGTTTAAAAAATGAAAACAATCGTCATCTATACTGGCATTTCAGAAAAGATATCTGTCCATACTACACGACCGAAAGTGTCTATTACATGATGATTCACAAACACTGTAGCATGATGCTACATAAGACAATAAATAAGATTAATATATATTTTACTCAAAACTCATTTTAAACCACCAGCAAGTGTTTGCAGTAACTTCCCTCTGCCATTGAATGTGTGATTTATCCATGTAATGTTGTTGAAATATGTTATGTCCTCTGGGTCAGAAGAGCGATCGCAGAAGAGAGAAGGCATATAACGTTACACATACCGGCAGACAGCGCTGGAAGGTGCTAGTGCTTGTCAGTAAATTAGTGGAAAATGAATAGAAATATGATTCTGTCTGAACTACACATTTTAAAATGAAAATGCACTAGAGTGAATGTAGCCTAACAGATGTGTAAACTAAAAACTTTTTGATTTTTATTAAAATTATTTGAAAAAAATGAAAAAAATATATTTAGAGATAATGTAATCTTGTTAAAATTGATTTAATAAAATTGGTATCGAAAAAAGTATCGTTCAGGAACCGGTATTGAAGTCAAGGTATCGGTATCGGCATCGATATTGAACATTTTTGAACGATACCCAACCCTAGCGATGACGTAGCTGGATCAGATCCAATACGTATTGAATGTCTGACGTGCATGCGCAGTATTGGGGCTGTCATTGAAGCTAGTATTTAATGTAAATTAAACTGTAATTACGAGATATAGGTGCGTTTCATAGGCTTACACAAATAATATTATACTGTGATTTTAAACTAGTAAGTGTATTCAAACTTTATTTAAGCAACAATGGCGTAGTTTTGAATGAAAGATTTTTAGGATGTAAGTTATGTTGATTTTTTATTTGTTTGATTTGTTTTGGAAATGAAAATCTGCTAATTACAATTTTGTTTGTTCTTTATGCAAAAATGGGATGTATTGTTTCTTCTGATAGTCTTATAGTTCTGTCAATAATAAGGGGGTTTGCAGAAAGATAGAACAGGTAATTTTAGGCATTTCACAAGCTGAATTCATCAATTACCTTAATCAAAATAACAACAGCTGATACTGCTTATAATCTGGTTGCTTTTGATTTGGCCAACACAGACTTCTGAGTGGATCCAGTCTTCTGCATCCTTTGGGAGTCAGAAGAAAATAAGTTAAAGATCTTTGGAGCTCTAAGCCGTTCTTCTGGTCTGTTCAGAGAAAGAGAGAGAAGCTAAATGTAATATATTAGAAATAAGTAAACAAAAAAGAAAATCTATGAAAAGTTACCTATTCTTTGCATTATCTTTTGACCGATCAAAACTGATTTCTTCATCAAAAGTATGTTCTTCAGGCTAAATAATCACTTTGTTTCTTACATATGTGCCACATGTTACAATACACCGACTAAATGTAATCACAGATTATAAATAAAGACAACTTACTTTCTTCTTCGTTTGGCTTTAATTGGGGAATCTTCCCCATCTGTTGCAAGGTCTGTGTGTTCGACAGCTTCAGGTAGTTTTAATCTTGCCTCACTGTAACTGTCTGCAAAAGATTACAATAACTAGCAGATGACTGCCCTTTTCAGTACTTGATTTCATGATTTCATGACTTGATATTTATATAAAAAGATGTTTCAACACACACACACACACACACATATACATATATATGTATGTATGTATGTATGTTATGGCCAATGTATCAGAAACGTCTTAACACACAATCTATAAAGTAATACTTATTTAATGTAAATATAATTCTGACCCTGTGTGGAGTCCATCCTTCCCCAGGTTGCTCCTTATTTTTTGTGACTTTTACAACGTCCATGTTATTTTGTTTCATTTTTTACCGACCCAATTGGAAGGCACCACTTCTACTTCGTTTGTTGTTTCAAAAATCACAATGTGATACATTGCCTAAACAAAAAAGTGTAATTTAGTAATTTGTGTATCTTTTTAAAATAATCTGTAGGAACACATTTGAGTGGATAATGTGAGAAGAGAGACTATTTTTTGGAACTGTAATTGCACACAACATGTACCACAGATACAAAGAGAGCAACAAAACATAAACTACAGATTTACTGGACCCATAAACAACTGCATGCTACTAAAAATGTATCATGTACCATGTAAATCAACAGCTGCAGTGTGGTTTGTTTAAATGCAGCAAAGGTTTAACAACAAACTTGTAATGAAATGGCAGTCTGACATACTTTTGCACACTCTCCGCTCTCTGGAAATGTTTCACAGTCATAGACAAGTTAGAAACTATGAAGATGCCTAACTCCCTAGAGTCAAATGGGTATTCAAAGAATGATTCTTTGCATCTGTATTCCCTACCTACAATATATTCCACTCCACTATCAACAAAAATATTTTCAACCAAAACAAACCTGTTCTTTTTTTTTGATGCAGGAATCTCTATTTGTAGTTTTGATAACTGCGCCATCCATGGACAACACTTTAAACTGTAAAACTAAACTAAAAATTGTAAACTAAAAATTCTGGTCCATACAGCTGACCAAAATGTTCAACAAAAGATACCAAAAGAGAATTGGCCCGATTGTTCATCGGTGGTCTTCTAGTGAACTCTGAAGGAATGTAATCCCTCAAAGAAAACAGTCTCTCTAAAATCAAGGAAGCTTGTCTGCTTGACATACGACAACGCAGGGGTCCAGGAGGACCCATCCACAAATCAAGCCGACGCCCCATAACCCCTAAACATACTAAGTGCATGTAATCATAAGGGAAGCTGGCAACCATGTCAATATTAAGGTGAGCCAAAGGTGAGTGTTCATGGTGGTGTTCTGCATCTGTATTTTGTCTAAAGCATTCATCAGTTCTACGCCTTGCACTTAAATTAAGGAATGTCATTCGATGTCCTATACGGACACCAGTTTGGTGACACTAGTCACATCCATGGTATGCACAGTGTGATTTCACACCTTTGACAAAAGCTCGGGCTGGGGTGTCACATACAACAGAGCAGATGTTCAAAAAGAACCTCTTTCCCTGATTAACAAACCCACTGCTCAGTGACTTTAATTCACTCACCAGATGTTGCAAATACTCTGACAAGGACTTTGGTTTAGTGTTGCCACAAAAAAGACTAATCAGCACTGGTTTCTCGCTGTACCCCTGCAACATACCTAGAATGGGCCAAAACTGAGTACTACTACTTTTGAACAGGGGAGGACCATCAAAATTCAGCTGTAATTTAAATGAGTGTCTGTCTGGGACAACAGACCACACCTTATTCAACAGTCCATGAAATGAGCTTAATATTCCAAAGTAGTGAAACAATCCACCTGATAAAGTTTATATGTTGTATGTTGTTTTTATTTTAAGTAATGTTCGCCCATCTTTTGGCAGAGAGGGATGGTGAACTTGTAAAATGCAAAGCAGAGCTGATAACGCAATCAGGGGAATGCTAAATTCAGTGGCCCAGTCAGCAAGAGAATCCCTCAAATCATCAACAGTCTGTCTCAAATTTCTTGCTCAATCACAGTCCTGTAGGAAAAGAAAAAAAAAAAAGATTAACATTGAAGATGCCTATTCAACTATTCAAAATTTACCTATATATGATTATACTGTAGCTCTAAAACTGTTTTATTAATAATTGTGTTAGATCATTGAAATGTGAGTGCTTCTAGGCCAGAGGTTCCCAGTCTTTTGTTTTTTAAGTACACTGCCCTCCAAAAGTTTGGAAACGCCCTAGAAAAGTGTTGTTTTGGACAATACTGGCATGAATCCTTTTTAATTTGTGATAATTTTGCACTGATAAGGGACAACACAAACTACGAAAAGATATTTTATTAGATAAACAGTTTATACATAGAAAAAACTTTCATTTTCGATTAATCAAAATATCCAGCGTTAGCAGCTATTACAGCTCTGCATAATCTGGGCCTAAATTCATTGTATTCTAAACTTAATTATCAATCAATTGTTGAAGCTATTAAGGTGTGCTGACCCAAAAATCTTTTAAAAACCTGGGCCAAGTTTAAACCAGTAACCAGGCATCACAGCTGGCAAAGGGGCATGTCTGACATTGACATCTATGTACTACCATTATTGTGTCATCAAAATAAAAATTATTATTGCTGCTCTTCAATGATAATGTCAAGTTACTTTAATGTATTTGCACCAAAAAATGATAAGGATTTATGCTGATATCGTCCAAAACCACACTTTGCCAGGGGTGTTTCCAAACTTTTGGGGGACAGTGTAACTGTAATTTCATTGTTTTTATCGATCAATTTATATCCACATCAAACAATTTTTTATTTAATTATTTTATCCATAATACAAACAGGGTTTAAACATTTTTCATGCACCAGCCAATTTGGCTACTCAGTATCTGAAGTTATTACAGGCCATTCAGAATGTCTGCTAGCTACAACTAAAATATCAGAAATATCCTGATTATCAAAGTCACAGATTAGATTTAGATATAATTAAATCTGATTATACAACCATCGAATCACTTTCAGCTTTACAAGTGAATCACTGTTGCTGATTTCACTGTGATTTTTCCTATCAATTTAAGAGCATTACATTGATCCACACACCGGATACACAGCACTGCGCCTCGGACGTGCCGCAGGCCGGTCTATCGTCTGCACTCACGTTCTCAATTTCAAGGCAGCAGTGAATCAGCTACCATATACACAGGGCTCTCAAGTTTTGGAAAAAGTTTGGACTGAGATTTTATCTGTTAGGGGAGGAGCAACTCAAATATTTGCAGCAGCAGCCCCTCTGCCCCATGCAATTCTCTCCAGTTTTTGCTAGACGTTCAACTATCTATTGTTCATGACCAGCACAAAACAACTGGTAGATCTGATAAAAGTCAAATTCATAAAAATAAAATGTTTTAAATATTAAAAAAATGCAGATGTATCAAAAGTAAAACGAAATTTTGCCCCAAACGAGCAAACTAGACAGCAGTGCTCAATGCACATACTGTAAACATGAAGGAGCAATGCAGAACTTGCCCTGAGCATGTATGTTTGTGAAAGAGAGAGGGCACATATTTCAGCTTACGAATGTCATTTTGTATTTTAAGTGTTCATTGCACATTTTGATGCCTTGATGACAATGGTAGGGGCTCGAACTTAGCTAGAGTAACTATGTAATTGAATTATGTAATTTAATTAAAAACAAAATTTAACTAATCTGTTACAGTTACTGAGAAATAATGAATATAGTTAAATCACAGTTACTTATGAAAATGTTTACAATTACAAAGTGGGTTACATGTGAATATTTTGATTGATTTATTTCCCAAATTGCATTGACTGCGTTAAAATATGAGACACCAATGTTTCAGAAGTTTGGGACACAAAATAGGACACATGCTTATTCAATAACTGAATTATTTCATATTTGGGTGTAGGTATATGCTTTATTTTTTAAGATTAACTGTTCTCCAACAATTTTGATACATTTGTGTTTTGAAATATATAAAACAATTTATTTTATTTGGATGAATTTGTCTGTCTTTTTTAGCTGATTTACCAATTATCTAGTCCTTTCCTTAATTTCAAGTAGCCCACAATTAGTTAAAGCTGTTGAAGAACTAATAATTTAGCACGAATTTGGCTATATTCCCCAACATCAGCTCTCACTATCTTTGATCACAGGCAAGTGATTTTGTCTAGGAATTGTAAAATGGAAAAAAAAAAAAAAAACCCTGCTGCATTTATTTAGTTTCTAGTAAATACAAACGGCACCGTCTGCTCCAAGACCGCAACAACGGTTCTGGAGTGCCGAGGTCCTGCAGAGTTTACGTTAGCTCCAACCCTAATCAACCTCAACAATCTAATCAATATCTTCAGGATCAGTAAGGCTACAGCCAGGTAAGTTTTTTTTCTGGGTTGGAGCTTAACCGTTGCAGGACCGACGTTGCTGATCTAGTTCTTGGCCAATATAGGTAGCCGCCTATGGTGGCAACGCGCGCTGAGGGGCGGCATGGGGTATACGTTTTTTTTAATGTATAGTTCATTTTAGGCAGAAAAACAATCCATAATTGTGCAGTTGTGTTTCTATTTTTTTAAATAATAGATTACAGACAATGGTAAGAGGTCTGCAGTGGGGGAGTGGAAGACTTGTTGAATTAGACGCTGTGGATGAGATGATTGCTGTTGTGGAACAGGAAATAATTAAATTAAACAAATAACTATTTACAATTATATTACATTATTAATATTATTATATTAATGTTTTATAAGGCACCTTATGTTTTGCCTCAAAATGTACTTAATAATAATAAATATAATAATACACAAATAAATCAATAAATAAACACAGTGTAGGTTTTGCGCGCTAGTGGATGTGACTTTTATTTTGTCACCGGAAATCTTGTGTTTACGCGTCTACCCGTAATTACGCGTCTACGCGTCAGAACGTCTGTACACAAAATAACGCGTGTAGACGCAATTACGTTAACACACGTTATAACGTCTGTACACATGACGTGTAAATAAATCTTTAATAATCCGGCCTATGGCGCGTACCCTGTGCCAAAATCAAGTGTTCGACCGACCGATCGACCGGCTAATCGAACATCTAACCAAACGTCTTTTGCTTTGAACGTCTTACAGGACGGGTGACCCACGTGACGACCTGACGTGACGTCAACGTCATGAAATTACTTGGTTTTAAAATGTAATGAGCTTAACTGCTCTTCAGAGACTATAAATGAACATTACAACCATTACAACAACTAGATATTTCATACTTAGAACAATACTTAGTCTTTTTTTTCTGCTTACCCCCAATAAGCATTTAGATGTGCGATCTGTGGTAGACTTATAAATTAAAAAACTTGCAGAGGGCAATGTGCCTGTTTGTGAGTGTGCCTGTGAATGTTTCTTAGGAGGTACATAGCTATACAGACATACAATAGAAACATAGTCTAAAATCATGTTTTTTTTTTTATTTATTTTGTTTTCAGATTATTGTAGCATTCATATATATTAATATATATACATGTACCAACCATTTTTGCTTGTTTTCCTTATCATTATGTCCACATGTGCTTAGCCCTACCTTTCCCCACTCATAAGCTATGGAGACGAAAAGCTTCAATAAGGTTTTCAGTGACTCTTCTTTCTCTGAGTTATACATTTCCTCATTGTTTGTTAAATATAGCCTATATGTATACTACATGTTTTCATCAATGGTTACACTTATGTTAAGCTTTTTTTGTCTTTTATTTATTATCGTGTTTTACCAACAAAGGTTTCTATTCAATGTTAGAGCTCTGTTTTAGAATTATTCAACAAATCATGGGTGCAATAAATTAACAAGTTGTAAGTCAAAAAGAGTATTAAGGATAATATATAAGACGCAACATTTGAAGCTTTATTAAACAAGTTAGCTATTGCCTTCAAAACGGTTTTGCAATGCTCCTCACTTGAAAATTATTTACAAAAATGTAAAAAAAAAAAAAAAAAAAAAAAAAAGTACTTTTCATGTGCATTCAAACGTGTACTTTTTTATACCCACTTTTTTTATCAGCCGGCTTTGCGTATACCCACTCTGATGCGCGTCGTTCATTAGACAAAATCATGGCAGTCCACCACATGAATAGCTAATCCAATCGCACGTGAATGCAAATGCAGATAAATGCAAATATTCCCTAGCTATTAAAGACACTGAGGCGGGTCAAGGACCGTGGCGCCGGCTTCCTTTAAAATATGATTGCGCCCGTGCCCGCTTCGTCCCGCACATGCAGAGTGGTAAAAAATAATTACTTATTGATTACTAATTTGAATTAGTACATTATAACGAAAACAATACCTTAAATTAAGAGTATTTTTTCAGGCACCAGTACACCGCTGTGAATAATATATACAAATATCAAATATGTAAATTGAAAATGAAATGAAAAATGTTCTTAAATCCTACATGATTAATTATTAAATCCATTCTAATAATAAGCCAAAAATTTTTTACAAAATTTTATGTAACACGTTCCTACATGTGCTTACACGTTGTTAACACGTACCATAGGCGTTTGGTCGGAAGTGTGAGTAACCGATCGTCTTTCTAACGTGATATCTACATGTGAAGACACGTTGTAACACGTTATGTGTGTTTACCTTCTTGTAACTTCATGTGCTTAGGATAACTGGTCTTGGGTTGAACAAAGCTGATTTAAAAAGTTGTGCAAGCCTATTATTAAAATAAAATAGTATGGTCTTGCAGCAGCGGCCTCTTTATTATAAACCAGACACGTTTTGACATCGAATTTTTTTTAAAAGCACAAGCTATTCCACAATGATTTCTTCACAAACCTTTCAAATATTCCAAATAGCTACAAAAATCACGACAGGCTTCACAAAAATAAGAAAGCTCATTTTAAACTTTAAAAAGAAATATTATTTAACGAATAGTCTAACTGTTCTAAGAGTGAGACTGTTATGCTCTTTGTAGAGGACGTCGGTATGTAGCCCATCTAAGAAAATTATATTTCCCCCATTAAAATTTAAGTTTAAGGAGCAGATAGGCTATTTAATTTCAGAATATTCATATAGGTTATATGCTTTTTACGTACTTAAAATGACAGTGAAATCTTCAAGTATGCTTTGACTTAGTTTCAAGTCTGCATGTAGCCTGAATATGACAATCAAATAAATTACAGGCTAATAGCTTATACCCAATGTTATTTCGATAAAACGAATTTAACCTTTATGTCAGACACATTTCAAAAAGGCCAGTGATAGAAGATTGCATAGTTCTAAAACATTTTGTGATTATAAAAGTGTAACTAACATGATCTTAATTTAACAATATACTCTATAAGGAAGTGTGGCATTTATGGTCTGAGATGAATATAACAACAAATGTGTATGTGTTCTTAGATATTTGTCTGGGTCTCACAAGGAAATATCCATTTTTGATCAGTAGATATCTCTCTCATGAATGCAAGCGAATGTGATGTTCTTTATTTAATCGAAAATAACTCCAAAATCAGAACAAAAAACTTGCTTATTATTATATACTTGATAAATTTTTTTCATTTATTTATCATTTAAACTAAACTAACATAACTATAAAATGTGTTATATACAAATATTTATACAAATAATGTCTGTACAGTAAAACACTCTTTGAAAGTAAAATACACATAGACCTACACACAGGCATAAGCTGGGGTTCAGGAAAACTGTTTAAGTGTTGTTTTAGGTATACAAAATCTGCCTGTCATGTCTGTTTATTTTCTTTAAACAGCAGTTTGGTTCCTTAGTTAAAATCAGCTAATAAAATGGTTGGATATTGTTATCACATATGTACATCCAGTTGTTGTAATGTTCATTTGTAGTATCTAAACAGCAGTTAAGCTCATTACATTTTAAAAACCAAGTAATTTCATGACGTTGACGTCATGTCAGGTCGTCACGTGGGTCACCCGTCCCGTGAGACGTTCAAAGCACAAGACGTTCGGTTAGACGTTCGATTAGCCGGTCGTTTGGTTGATCGGTCGGTCGAACGCTTGATTTTGGCACGGAGTACGCGCCATAACTGAACAGCGGTTGTCCGACAGACCTCTTCACTCTTCAGCAGGAGAAAACTAATTTCAACCGACGCTGTATCACGTGAACCTCATCCACCAACCAAAAAGGCTGACACGGAGATCGCGCCAAAATAAACAATCGACGGCCCAGCTGTAACTTTACATATTTTCAAATAAACTGTTGTTTAGTAAAAATATATACTTAGTAAGATTTTAGTTTTTATGTATGGAAAACAGACAATTTTATGTGATTTTTTTTTTTTTTTTTTAAATATAACTTTATAGAAACTAATTAAAAGAACAACTTAATAATACTTAGTAAACTAATTCAAACTCAATTACCTTGTTATGAAAATGTATATTTTGTTCAGGTCAAATGGATTTTGGAATTTTTATTGATTATTTAATTTTGTAAACATTGCGGAAAACTAAACACTATATTTATTAATTATTTCTTCTTTTATAATCTGAACATAGCTTAATATCATATATAAACCAATTAATAATATATTATTATTAATCATTAAAATCATTATATATGTTTCAGAGAGAGAGAAAGAGAGAAAATAAGAATCTTGCATTGAGTAGCAGGCCTAAATACTTATAATTGTCCAGTACACAAAGTTATGGCCCATAATCGCTACACTGATCTGGGCCACTCACAATTGGCCCAAATGTAGTCTGCCGTCATGCATGCAGTGCCATCATTGGCACGCATGGCCCACAGTTGGCTGACATGATGTATGCCAGTGGTGGCAACACGCCAGCAGTGCCATTATTAGGGCACATTTGGGCCAAGTCTGTTTGCTGTGTGGGTTGTTTTTGTTTGCACTGCAACAACACACACACACAGACACACACAAAAAACTTGATAAAATTTCACACAGAACTTTTAGACCGGACAAAATTATTGGTACCTTGTCAAAATTGTAAGAAATAATTACTTTTCAAGTATGTGATGCTCCTGTAATTTGTATTTAGACACACCTTTGGCAAGTAACAGGTGTGGGCAATTTAGTAATCACACTTGCATCCAGTTAAAATGGAGAAAAGTTGACTCAGCCTTTGTGTTGTGTGTCACACTGAACATGGAGAAAAGAAAGAAGTTGAGAGAAAAAAATTGTGGAAAAACATGGACAATCTCAAGGCTACAAGTCCATCTCCAGAGATCTTAATGTTCCTGTGTCCGCTGTGCGCAATATCATCAAGAGGTTTACAGCCCATGACACTGTAGCGAACCTCCCTGGACGTGGACGGAAGAGCAAAATTAATGAAAAATTACAAGAAAGGATTGTTCGAATGGTGGATAAAAAACCCTGATTAACTTCCAAACAAATTCAAGCTGATCTGCAGACACAGGGTACAACAGTGTGAGCTCACACTATCTGTCACCATCTGAATGAAAAGGGAGACCCAGGAGGACACCACTGCATAAAAAAGCAGGACCGGAATTTGCCAAAACTTATGTGACAAAACCACAATCCTTCTGGGAGAACGTACTATGGACAGATGAGACAAAAGTAGAGCTTTTTGGTAAAGGACATCATGGCACTGTTTACAGAAAAAGAAATGAGGCCTTCAAAGAAAATAACACAGTCCCTACAGTCAAACATGGTGGAGGTTCAAAGATGTTTTGGGGTTGCTTTACTGCTTCTGGCACTGGATGCCTTGACTGTGTGAACGCTATCATGAAATCTGATGATTACCAAAGAATTTGGGGTGCAACGTAGCGGCAATTGTCAGAAAGCTGCTTCTCCACCACAGGTCATGGGTCTTCCAGCAGGACACACTTCAAAAAGCACTCAGAAATGGTTACTGTAGTATCAGGTGGCAATGTTAATATGTCATTTCCAAAACATAATTTACCTTGATGACCTTTTTATTCAAGAAATACAGAGACAGACTTCCCGTCAATCCAAACAGAATAAAAAAATAAGAAAAGAGGAAGTGTCAGAGGCAAAAACGAGGGAGAACCAGAGGAGCACCAAAGGATTAATTTTAAACTAAGAGGAATGATTCAACTGACTAGAAAGCAAGAAAACATAAATAAGAGAATAATAAAACTGCTGAGAGAATTGATTGTTTTGAATTATTTTTTATCTTGAATTAAATTCTGTTGTGAATGATTTGGAAATATTAAGACTTCAAACTACTGCTCTCACCTCTAATGGTTATTAAAATGCAATGTATATGTGTATCTTGACAGAGGTGAGAACAGCTGAAACCAAGTGTTGCTAATTTGAAGAAGTTGTATTGTCTGGGGGATGCATTTGCAACACGTTTGCAGATTAATCTCCTAAAAAAAAGGTTGATTGCTTTTGTAACCCGTTGTTGAAACACCCTTAATGGTGACCAAGTGCAATTTTGTGGGCGCGGTAATCAACTTAGGTTCGGAGGGAGGATTCTCTTTTCTTTAAAGAATGACAGCAACACAACAATAATGATTGTTAGAGTAGGAAAATACTGTATTGGTACCGTAAACAAAATGAACTGTAGTCCCAAAAAGTCCCAAACAGAAAAACTAAAAAAAAATCTCCTCGTCTGTCTTTTGTAAAGTCACGTCCAAGAAAAATGTGGAAAGGGGAAAAAAATGTTCTCTACCCAGGTAGTTTCAATGATGATCCAATCAAGAATGCAAATGTGTGTAGTATGTAGTGTATCTTCCTTATCTGGATACAAGAAACCGATGCCCTCCAGGAAGTGCTGAATTCGACCAGGAAGAATGCAGTGCAATGTTGAAGATCGCGGATAACTCGCCGTTCAATTTCCGTTACCGACTCAGGTAACTGTACATCAGGAAGGGGACCACAAAAACCAAACCTGCACAATGCAGGGAATGTATTACTCACTGCCATTCACGTTATCTAGGTTAACGACAAACTTTTCACATGAAATGATATGATATTCAATAAAATGAATTACTTCCTTTCAACTTTGTCTGCGTTACCCTCTTTCTGCAAAGAAAAATACTAAATTGTCACACTAACACATTCAAAAGAGCACATTAAACATACCGTTATCGTACACCACAAATGAAAAATAGAACAAATAAAGTCGCACTTTAATATATGATAGCTTTCGATTTTTTTTCCAGATTTGGAGGAAAAAACACCCCATTAACATGACTCTCACACAGGTAGGTAACGTATGACGCAGCAATTTTAACAATCGACTCACTCCTATTGTTTTTTTTTTTTTTCACAGCAAAATAATGCTTATATCTTAACTTCAGTGCACATCTGTCAATATTCGTTCGTCATTCATTACAATCAGTTATATTTCTTAACATTGAACATGTAAGAACAATTACAAAACAGGTTTCAAACGAAAAAAACAAAAACTCACCGGAGTTCATGAAACAAATCATCAAATAGTGCTACATCCTTTGAATTCTATGAGAATAATCTCTAAACTCTTTCTTTTTTCCACTAGTTTAACTCTTCATAATAAAGTTTTCGTGCCGAGTCAGCAGATCTTCTACCCGTTCTGTTCTTAGCGCGAATTTCCTTCTTCTCCCTCTGATTATCCCATATCGTTCAACAGGGAAGTCGCCCCCTAGAGGAATTTGCTAGTCACCACAACCATTTTCTGTTCTCTCTCTCTGAATGTCTGTGACCCTGAAATTTTATAGGGGTTACACTTTTATTTTATTTCTCACTTTATAGAAGTGTTGCTATTTGGCTCAGAAAGTGTGATATAAAGCCATATACCGTGCACCCTATCCATCAGGTATTATAACGGCATACCTGTCAAGTTTTGGATTTGAAAAAAAGGGAAATTTTCCGGCGCCCGCCGCGAGCAGTCCCACCACCCCAACCAAGCTCCAGTATCCCTTACATTTTAAGACAGGTGACAAGAAAGCTAAAATCACCACTTGTCAACCACTTATAAACTACAATCGGCTTTATGCACAGCTGCACTACTTCCTGAACTTCAGGCAGCTCCTTTGTTTCCTGTCTGCCATTATTGGACAAACTGATTAATCCAGGTGATCAGTTTGTCCAATAATGGCAGACAGGAAAGAAAAAGGAGCTGGCTGAAGTTCAGGAAGTAGTGCAGCTGTGCATAAAGCCAATGATAGGCCTACCTTTGTTGACATTGACATGCTGTGAACATTCATAGCCTAAATGAAAACACAAAAGGGTATATATGAAGAGCATTTATTTAAAGGCTTATTTGCATATTTTCTGTTCATTTAACATTGCTTGTCTTTACATTTACATTTCATTTTCATTCCACATTCTTTTCACATTCACACACTCATTCATTTCATATTGCTTTTTTGTACAGTTTTTCTTTTCATTTCACATAACTTTTCTTTACTCTTTTAGTGACTTATTGTACTCATTTGTTGCAGACTTTGCATTCTTTAAGACTGTTTTGGCAGGAGTGCCTTCCTTCTCTGTCCTGGTGTCCATCATCTGTCTGTTTTTTCTTCTTTTTTCCCGCGTCGTCACTCATCAACTCATCATCTGACCTCACACACTAATACTAATACGGGAGGACGGCGGGAAAGAATGGTAAATTACGGGACTTTCCCTGCCAAAACGGGATACTTGACAGGTATGTATAACGGTGCTATTTCCTTAATCGTGGAGTTGGCTTTTTGTGATAGTTGAAATGTGGTTTATGTAGTTCAGGGTCAGGGGCGATTCACCAAATATGACATTACAAACAAAGCGCTGGAGAGTTCTGAAATGGCCAGCAATGAGTCCAGATCTGAATCCCATAGAGCACCTGTGGAAAGATCTCAAAATAGCAGTTGGGAGAAGGCATCCTTCAAATCTGAATGACCTGGAGCAGTTTGCAAAAGAATTACTGTTAGATATGCAATGTAAATATTTATTAACATTCTTTTGCATATGCGCGACGTATGTTTCTTTCGGTGGGTGCCCACGCTATAATGTTGCACTTTTTGCATCATTAAATCTAAGAGAGAAGACAATTCTAATGAAAGAGCACACAGAGATTGATGTGTGCACATGCAGGTCAAAGTTTGAGCGCACAAATGTAATATTTAAGAGAGCGTGCATCCAGTTTCGCGTGAGAGAGAAGGGATTGGGATTCTGCCTATAAACGGAGAGATTCACTGCTTGTGCTTGTGCATTTGGTGTGCTCTCGAGTTATAATAATGTACTGTTGACAATATTCATGAAAATAATGCTGTAGATACCACATTAATGAACTGTTAAAGTGAGAAGAAAGTTGTGTCTGAAATCTGCTTTATTTTATTTTATTTTTTTGGTTAAACGAATGGTGAATATCGCATGTTTTTCCGTATGTGCTCGACCATTTCCGTGGGTGTCGCTCGAGCATCCACTGTCATTAGGTGTTGTCTGCAACCAGAAGCTCGGGATGGGACCCCATACCACTCTAAGTGCCCTGCCAACATACCTCAGGTATGTTTATGATTTTATATACATTATGTGGGTCTGTTTTCCTTAGGACATTTCACATCACTACTATAAAGTCATACTAAATGAATGGCAATGACTGAGGGGAAATGAGAATACAGGGAACCCATGAGTAATTAATAAAGAATTACCACATAATTCAGAAGGAATTACTTAGAACCTGGAACAGTATTCTAGAGTGAAAACACTGGGAACCCATGAGCAATTAACCCTCAGTAAAGAATTACCACATCATTCTCTAGTAAGTAATAAATAAACAACCTTAATTTTACTTTAGAAGATGACAAATCATGTCAAGAACATTAAAATGTATTGCAGCAAGTGTTTATAACATTTTCAATGAATTTGTTTCTATTTCCATAGAACAAAACAATGAAAAGGTGAACACTGAAACAATACCAAAATTTTACATCAGATTACTAGGAACTTACCAAATATAACAACAGATGACAGTAAATATTGTGTATGCCTGAACTTTAACCTCGGCAATGTTTCTCTAAAACATTTAACTCAAGTTACGTTTTTTTCCTGGCAAAGGTCAATAAGCCTGAACTTTAACCTTGGCAATGTTTCTCTAGTCTAAAACATGTAACTCAAGTTACTTTTTTTTCTAGCAGAGGCATGCCGTTCTTCTTTTTTTCCCTCGATGATGGTTCGAAGTGGCTCCTTTGTGCACATTTCTTTACACTGATTGGCAAACTCTGACAGTTTCTGGCCTCTGTGGAACTTTTCACGCAATGTCTTGTAGGCTTCAGCGTCACAAGCTTCTAGCTCTGCTATCGCTGCTGTATCTACAATTGTTTTGCATCTTCTGGGAGAAACACTGTAAAAGATCAAAGGTGCATGCTTAGTATGTAACTCCAGTAAGCCAATGACATATATGAAAAGTTCATATGCAAACTAACTTTGACTGACATGTTTTATAGCAAACAAGCATTTTTTTGTCTCTTATGATTAGGTTTAGTAATTTCACTTTAATGGTTATGGAAAGTTATTGACCAGTTATTAAAATGCTTTATTTTCAAAAATGTCACTTTAGTCAGTTCACTGACATTCACTGGATTCACCGAATGCGTTTTAAAAAGTTGATTGCCTTTTGCTGCAAAACCAGTTAAACATATGATAAACATCTTTTAAGTACTTATAATAATTTCCACTATACACACTAAGAATGTCATCAGAATTAATCTGGGATTACAAAAAAAAAAAAAAAAAATGGTTACCACAAATATTCATTAATGGTGTTAATTTAGAAGTATTTAAGGCATTGTTTTAATAAAACACTCAGACAAGATTTTACACTAGTATCTAAAGCTTTTTCTAAGTACTTATGGACACTGTTTTAACAATGATGGCATAATTATTAGGACATAAAATACATTACGACAATACCTCTTCTGCTTTTTTTCATGTGTTTTACTGTATTTCTTGATTTTTTTCTTATGCTTCCTCTTTTTTGGGGGTGAAGAGGAAACCAATGAATCAGATGGAAAGGAAATCATCTGAAGAGGATGAAGAGTTGACTTAGCTTTTTTTTTGTTTGTTTGTTTTTTCTCCTTTCTTCTCCTTTTCACCTTATTTTCTTCAGGCAGGTCAGAGGAGTCTTCATCGGAAGAGTCAGAGTTAACAATCATATTTTGGGAGGATTTAAAAGAAGCTCCCTGCATCTCTTCCTTTGTTGACAACGCTGATAAGAAATACAAACAAAGCTATTTTAATTTAAGACATACAAGACATTAAGACATACAAATGCCTTTGAAGACGACTTGTGTGCTTGTGAATTGTTTACAAAATTAAATGCAACTTAAAATACAATTTAAAGTAATTTACTTCTTAATAAATGTTTAAAATGCAGCACAATAAAATAAAGACTTTTTAAAATTTATTTTACAGATGCTTTTATCACATACAAGTTGTTGTTTTGGCTTATAAAAGCTTTTATTCACCTCCTGGAACTGCGGGAAGTGTTCTATGATCAATGGATGGACTTCAAAATCTCACCCCGTTCACTGCCATTACAAAGCATGGAAGAGCTAGATTTTTTTTTTAAATATATATGTATATATATATATATATATATATATATACACACACTACCATTCAAAAGTTTGGGGTCAGTACATTTTTATTGTTTCTTTTTTTTTTTTTTTAAGAAATTAATACTTTTATTCACCAACGATGTATTAAGTTAATAATTAAAAGTTTATTAAAAGTTAATAATAAATAATTTACATTGTTATAAAATATTTATATTTTGAATAAACACTGTACTTTTTAAACTTGTTATTTGAGGGTGTTCATCTGAAAGAATGAACACCTAATAATAAATCTGCATATTAGAATGATTTTGAGGGTCACAGGAATAAATTATTTTAAAGTATGTTAAAATAAAAAACATTATTTTATATTGTAAAAAATTTTTTTCACTGTTTTTTTTCAACTGTCCCTTGATGAGCATAAAACTTCTTTAAAGACTTACTATTTTAAAAAAATAAATGTTTATTAGACCTAAATCTATATATATTTGTCTAAATACTTTTTAAAAAAATCAAAAAATGAACAATTTAGATGCGTGCATATTAAAAAAATGTGAACTGTCCCTTTAAATGTTTAAACTATTTAAAAAAATAATGTTTATTAAACTTAAATCTATAAAAAAAAGACAACATTTTACCATTAGTCAGACAACATTTTACCATTTGTAAGACTGCTGCGCAGGAAATCCCTCTCATTCTCAAGATCCTTGCATTTGTCCTCAAGGACCTTGATTTTGGATTTCAAAAATGAGTTTTCATCCTTAAGTTTTGTTAAGGACACCTGCTGGGTTGGTGCTGGTGGCGCTGATGCTTCTGTTGATACAAAACACAAACCTTATATTTATGATGCAAGCAGATCCAAAATGGGTTGCATGTAAAATTAGATTAAACATAAAATATCATATAAATAAAAAATATATGTGTATGTATAGTGTTATACCGAATCCTGCGACCCACCAAAGTATGTGGTCATATACATAACGTGGTGAAGGTAGTTTTAAGATTAATTTTGGGATTAGGAATAGAATTAGCTCCATACGCAGGCCTACTGTGGTTCCTTCGGTGGGTCATATAGAATTACCACATCTGTTAACAAACTTAATGCTAATAATACACAAAATGTAAAAATGTATGACATACACAATTACCTGCTTCATCATTCTCGTCGATCAGATGTTGAGGTTGTGCCCTTTTGCGCTGCTTTCTCCTCTCCATCGCCACACTTTCTTCTGAACTAGAAAAGTATGTAAATCGATCCTCCAATCCTATTTGCGTATAACGCCCATCTCTACTGATGAATTCAATGAACTGACGTGACTCCTCCCCGTTGAGTTCATTACTCCAAAGTGAAATAATATTAATAGCTGGCTTTAATCCAGTTATTTAAATATCTTCGAACAATTTAATGAAATTTTTATTTTTTATTCTGCCTTGCTCAAATTGTATTCAAGCCATTGGTAAATGACCGAATGAAATAAGATAAGATAAGATAAGATAAACTTTATTGTCCGGATATTTTAAACACAGAACATTATTTGAGCCGTTTAGATCCAAATAACATATTACATTGTTTATATACATACAGTGGCCCATCACTAACCTCACCCTACCCATTATCAACACACCTTTGTTCAAAAAAAAATAAATAAATAAATAAATAATAATATTAATAATAATTAGTGTTGTTGACCTCTGCCTAACTTATCATTTAATAATTTAATGGAAATGCTGTATTCCGGATATTTTAAACCGTTTTTGAGCACATAGATCCAAATCCCTTTTAGGTTGTTTATAGATGTAGATACTTTTGTGGTTGTCCAGCGATTGCTTGCCCTTTCGAAAGTATGGCTTCGAAATAAATGATACTGTAACACAATTAGCTGAAGCTTGTCCAATGAGTGCATACATGTGTAGGCAAATGTTTGGCGCGAACGTAGAACGTAACTTTTCCAAATAAGGACAAAAAGGCGCCGAACGAATCAGATGTTTTCTTCTTCATTTTAGATCATATTGTAGTTTTTCTTGGTGACGGGTTTTTTGAGCAGCGAAAAATGCGACGAAAATTATTTTGCTTTGCGAGCAGACCAGCAGAAGAGGTACAGGTTAATTAAATGGCTAAAAAAACACAGACTCATCAAGACAAGAATGAAATGCAGACTGTGTAAAAAAAAAAAAAAAAAAAAAATGAAATTCCAGAGGACACAAACAGGCGATGGATACCAATGGTAAATGTAGAACAAATTGTATTGTTTAATTTAAATTATATTTTTAAAGCTACTTGCTTAATGGTAGCATCATGCATGATACATTTTTATGACATTAAATTTCTAATGTAAATGATGGATGTATATGGTACTAAAAGGAAATGTCAAAGAAAACAAGGTCACATTACACACAGTCACCGGTAAGTAACATTAATATCTATCTATCTATCTATCTATCTCATTTATTTGATTAAAAATGAAGAAACAAGTAAAAACGACATAGGGCGGGCTCAATTTTTGAGAAAAGCAAGGTCACATTACAAAACTAATATGAAATTCATAAAATAATGTTTTAGGGGTTGGACAGTGAAACTGAAACACCTGGGTTTAGACCACAATTAGTATGGTGTTTGGCCTCCTTTTGCAGCCAATACAGCATTATTTCATCTTGGGAATGACAAATACAAGTCCTGCACAGTAGCCAGAAGGATTTTGAGCCATTCCTTTCGCAGAACAGTGGCCAGGTCACTATGTGATGTTGGTGTATGAAAACATTTCCTGACTCGCTCCTCCAAAACACCCCAAAGTGGCTCAATAATATTCAGATCTGGTGACTGTGCAGGCCATGGGAGATGTTTAACTTTACTTTCATGTTCATCAAATCACTCTTGTCACCAGTCTTGCTGTGTGTATTGGTGCATTATCATCCTAATACACGGCACCACCTTCAGGGGACAATGTTTGAGCTATTGGGTGCACATAGTCAACCTTCACACTCTGCTCTTATTGGTGGAATGTGTGATCAGTAAAGACTGGCCACCAGGCTGCAGAAATATAGCCATGAAACCTCCAACCCTCCACTCATTTTTAGACGCGACATTGGAACAGCCCCCGTGCATCTGTAAGCTCTAGTTAAAGGAATAGTTCAACATAAAAATTAAAATTAACTTATCTTTTACTCATCCTGTTGTTGTTACAATTCCATGTCTTTCTATCTTTTTTTTAACCTCAACATTTCTTCTTTTTGTCTTCTGAAAAAGAAAGGAAGACATGAGGCATTGGAACAACACCAGGATTAGTAAAAGATGAGTTAATTTTAATTTTAGATTGAACTATCCTTTTAAAGCAGCATAACAGTAATCATCCGACTCATTTTCAAAAAATAATTTTCACTTTTATTTTCAGATACTGTCAAGGACTACGATTAAGGCAGGTGGACATGATGCAGGATGGCATAGCCGGAAGTTCAGCAACCCTGAGTAAAATGAGTCGAAAGCTTAGACTGGTCTGTGTAGATGCTTTAAAGAGATATAGAATGAAGACTGGACAGAGATTGGGTGGAAGAACATAGTTCATCGTTATAGATGAAAGCAACTTCCGCCATAAAAGGAAGGTGGGATATCATTTTTAATTTTCTGTTTAACAGTTATAGGGAAATTTCAGAGTGAATGCAATGTTGAAAAAAAAAAGGAAAAAAGTAAAATAGACTGTGTAGTGTAAAATGAATGCAAATATGAAAATAAATGTGTAATGTAAAACAATTCCCTGTTAAATTACAGTAAACTACTGACAACTACATTTGACAGCAGATACAAAAAAATAATTCTATATGATTTGTAGTATAACACTATCAATTTGTACCGATGTAATGTCCATTAACTGTTAATTAATGTAATCTAAGTACTGTAGAATATGATATTTACAATATAACAATGCTAGAATGGTAGCATCATTTTTTTTTTTTTTTTTTACATTATAAACTTAAACCCTATGAAAAATGTTTGAGAAGAGAAGAATTCTGAGGAGAATGACATTTTACATGTAGTTTTTTTTTTTATTCGTTTTAATAAATATATATATATATATATATTTAATTAATAAATTAAAAATGCTGGTGCTGACTGGCAATTGTTTTTTTGGTTTAAATGTTGGCAGGGAAGAGTTAAACATTTTTGAAGCACAAAGACAGTGCATTAACTAAAGCAGTTATTAACATGTTTTTTTGTACTTATAGTATGCTCGTGGAAGAGTAGGTGAAACATGGAAAAGGAAAAAGTGGGTGTTCGGCATGCTCGGCATAAAGGCTCAGAGACGGCGACCGATTTTGCGACTTGTAAAACGGCGTTCAAGACATCATCTCATTCCCATCATCAGAAGATATGTTCGCCCATGATCCAAAATTGTAAGTGATGATTGGAGACCCTACAGGACTTTGACAAGGCTGGGCTTCTCACACTACACTGTGAATCACAGCAGGTTCTTTGTGAACCCAAATCATGGAGGGCACACACAACATATTGAAAGGTCTTGGTCTACATACAAAAGTCAGATATGGAGATTGAGAAGCAACAAGACTGAGAAGCTCTTGTCCTGTACACTTGTCCTGTATTAAGTGGACTTTTTGGATGGGGATGGATCACACACATGGCCCTCTGGGGCATTTGCTGAAGGACATTAGAAAGTATTATGGCCTTTAAGGTATTACATCACATACTGTAATTCATTACATTGTTAAGTAAGGCTGTTTGGGCATATGAAACTAATAAAGAGATGGAACAGACACTTGAGTCATTACTTTGCAGATGCTAATGGTATGACAACTATGTACACATTGTACAGTTATTTTCAATCGATCACTCATTCATTAATGGGTTCCCAGTGTTTTCACTTTAGAATACTGTTCCAGGTTCTAAGTAATTCCTTCAGAATTATGTGGTAATTTTTTTATTATTTACTCATGGGTTCCCTGCATTCTCATTTCCCCTCAGTCATTGCCATTCATTTAGTATGACTTTATAGTAGTGATGTGAAATGTCCTAAGGAAAACAAACACACATAATGTATATAAAATCATAAACATACCTGAGGTATGTTGGCAGGGCACTTAGAGTGGTGGGGTCCCATCCCGAGCTTCTGGTTGCAGACAACACCTAATGACAGTGGATGCTTGAGCGACACCCACAGAAATGGTCGAGCACATACAGAAAAACACGAGGTATTTACCATTCGTTTAACCAAAAAAATAAAATAAATAAAGCAGATTTCAGACACAACTTTCTTCTCACTTTAACAGTTCATTAATGTGGTATCTACAGCATTATTTTCATGAAAATTGTCGAAAGTACATTATTATAACTCCAGAGCACACCAAATGCACAAGCACAAGCAGTGAATCTCTCCGTTTATAGGCGGAATCCCAATCCCTTCTCTCTCGCACGAAACTGGATGCGCGCTCTCTCAAATATTACATGTGTGCGCTCAAACTTTGACCTGCATGTGCACACATCAATCTCTGTGTGCTCTTTCATTAGAATTGTCTTCTCTCTTAGATTTAATGATGCAAAAAGTGCAACATTATAGCGTGGGCACCCACCGAAAGAAACATACGTCGCGCATATGTGAAAGAATGTTAATAAATATTTACATTGCATATCTAACAGTAATACTTTTAGCTAATAACATTAGTAGCAAAGAAGAAGAAAGGGCCACGACCTGACACGGTGCCTCCTGGTTTCTGGTTCCCGTGTTTTTGACTTCTCGCCTGCTCTTTCGTTTACGTCTGTCTAGCCGCCTGCCTTGGATTATCACTCTTGTTATCTGGATTATTCTCTCGATTGCCTTTGTTATTCCTGTTTGCTCCCGTCTCGACCTTGCCTGTACGACCATGTCTTTGTCTCATCCCAATAAAGGCTTGCATATGGATCCGCTCGCCTCTCGTCCCTCACTCCGTGTAACAGAACAATCCGTCACCACAGGATCCAGCAGCTTCACCCCCGGACAATCTTCCGATATGGACACCGACAGAACCCTATACAGGATCAAACAGAGATCACGCACACTGGAACAATACACCCGTGAGTTTCTCTCCATCTCAAATTACTCCACCCTCCCGGACTGTATAAAGATTGAAATCTTCTGTGATGGCGTGAACGAGCCGTTAAAGGCGAGACTGAGACGCGAGGGTCCGCACTCTTCGCTTGTGGCTTTCATGAACTTTGCGTTTATGTGTGTGGGTTCGCCGTGCACCGTGGGGGTCGCAGAGAGGGAACGCGACAACGCGGTAATGGCGACCGCGCGTCCCACCCGCAGATTGGCGGTCATGCCGGAGCACGATCCCACAAACACGTTTGCCGCCTGGATAGCTCGTGAAATGGCGGCAGTGCAGGAACGCGCTCAAGCAATGGCGATGGCTGTGGAGAGCGCTCAACTAATCGCGGCGACAACTGCGCCCGTTCACAAGATGGCGGCCGCGTCGGAGCGCGTTCATGGTAAAGCAGCGACAACAGAGCCTGTGCACAAAATGGCGGCGACTGCGGTGCCCCTTTCCAAGTCAAGTCAAGTTGCAGCTGTGTCTCCTGAGTCAAGTCGAGTTCCCAAGCAAAGTCAAGCTACAGCTGCTGTTCCAGTGTCAAGTCAAGCTACGGTCGTCGTTCCTGTGTCAAGTTAGGTCAGAGCTATTGCACCTGTCTCAAGTCAAGTTACAGCCATTTTTCCTGAGCCAAGCACTGTCAAAATGGCCGCCACGCCAGAGCCACTGCACAAGATGGCCGCCACGCCAGAGCCACTGCACAAGATGGCCGCCACGCCAGAGCCATTGCACCAGATGGCCGCCGTCTCCAAGCAACAGCACAAGATGGTCACCGTCTCCAAGCAACTACACAAGATGGCCGCCGTCTCCAGGCCACTCCACAATATGGCCACCATCCGGACGCCACCTGTGGTCATGATGGCCCACGTGCTGGACACTCCTCTAGTGACGGTATGGGCAGCAAAAATGGCGCTCCTTAATGCCACGGCGGCTACCCCAGAGTCCGGTCAAGACACAGAGTCAAGCCAGGTCACAGCTGTGCCCCACGAGTCAAGCCATGTTGTTCCTGACTCAAGTCACGCTACAGCTGTTGTTCCTGAGTCAAGCCATGTTGTTCAGGAGCCAAGTCCCATTACAACGGATCTCCGTGAGCCAAGCCAAGCTGCTGCTGTTCTTCCAAAGCCAAGTCAAACTTCAGCCACTGCTCCAGAGTCAAGTCAAACCAAAGCTGCTATTCTCCAAGAGTCAAGCCAAGACACAGCTGTTGTTCTCCACGAGTCAAGCCAAGTCACAGCTGTTCCTCACGAGTTAAGTCACGTTACAGCTGGTTGTTCCAAATCGTGTCAAGTTACGGCTGATCTTCATGAGTCAAATCAAGTCACTGCTGATCTCCAAGAGTCAAGCCAGTTCACTACTGCTCTTCACAAGCCAGGTCAAGCCACAACCAATCTTCACGAATCAAGTCAAGTCACAGCCAGTCTCCACGAACCAAGTCAAACCACAGCTGATCTTCATGAGCCAAGTGAAGTTATTGCTGCTGTTCCAGAGTCAAGTCACGTCTCGTCTGACCGCCCAGAGTCAAGTCACGTCTCGTCTGACCGCCCAGAGTCAAGTCACGTCTTGTCTGACCTCCCAGAGCCCCGTCATGTCTTGGCTGACATCCCAAGTTCACGGCCTACTATGATGGTCAGCGTGCTGGACCCACCACAAGGGTCAGTGAGGGCAGTGAACATCTCAGCGGCACCAACATCGCTAAGATCCGTCATCAAAGAGGTCCTGCCACCCGCCACTGCTCTTCCCTTAGTGGCGGTTGCCATTTGGTGTGTGTGGGCTGCACACTGTGCTCCAGAGCCCCCGTCTGGTCTCAAGTCTGCTCCAGAGCCCCCGTCTGGTCTCAAGTCTGCTCCAGAGCCCCCGTCTGGTCTCAAGTCTGCTCCAGAGTCCCTCTCTGATCTCAAGCCTGCTGCAGAGCTCTCGTCTGGTCTCCAGCCAGCTCCAGAACTCCCCTCTGATCTCAAGCCTGCTGCAGAGCTTTCGTCTGGTCTCCAGCCTGACCCGGAGCTCCCCTCTGATCACAAGCCTGCTTCAGAGGTCCCGTCGGGCCTCAAGTCTGCTCCAGAGGCCTTCCCCATCGGAGAAGCTGCGCCAATGCCTCCAGAGGTGTCGCCGCCTGCCGTAGAACCTCTTATGGAGGGGGCGTTAACCGCTAAACTCTCTGCTTCTCCCTTTTTTCTGTCTGCATCCTCTGTCACTGTTCTCCCCAGGTCCCCGTCCAAGACGCAGCCTCCTGTTCCGCCCCGGAGGGCTGTTGCGCCTCCTGTTCCACCCCGGAGGGCTGTTGCGCCTCCTGTTCCGCCCCGAAGGGCTGCTCCGCCTCCTGTTCCGCCCCGGAGGGCTGCGGTACCTCCTGCTCTGCCTCCTGTTCCGCCCTGGAGGACAGCCCTGCCTCCTGTTCCGCCTCGGAGGGCTCTGGCGTTGCCTGTCCCGCCTCCGGTTCCGCCCTGGAGGGCTCTGGCGTTGCCTGCTCCGCCCTGGAGGGCTCCTGCGCCTCCTGCTCTGCCTCCGGCTCCGCCCTGGAGGGCTCCTGCGCCTCCTGCTCCGCCTCCGGCTCCGCCCTGGGAGGCTCCTGCTCCACCTCCGCCCTGGGAGGCTCCTGCTCCACCTCCGCCCTGGAGGGCTCTTGCTCCGCCTCCGGCCCCACCCTGGAGGGTACCTGCTCTGTCGGTCCTGCCTCAATCTCTGGGCTTCCCTCATGGACCTGGCCCTCCAGCCCTCACCCTGTCTCGCTCCCACCCCACCGCTCCCCTGGACTGTTGTTCCCGTCGAGCGTCTGGAAGCCGCTCCTTGGGGGGGGGCTATGTCACGAATCTGGTCGGTGTCCCGTTGTCCGCTCACCACCAGATGTCACTCTCACCTCACCTACACACTCTGACTGTTGCACCACACTCTGGACTGCATCTCCCATCCTCCACCGCACTGATTGCGTCAGCCCCCGTGACCAATCAGGCGTTCGATAAAAGCGCCGATCCTCCCAGTGCACCTTACGGATTGTTAGATTGAATTGTTGTTGTATTAGCGTTTCCTGGTTTCTGGTTCCCGTGTTTTTGACTTCTCGCCTGCTCTTTCGTTTACGTCTGTCTAGCCGCCTGCCTTGGATTATCGCTCTTGTTATCTGGATTATTCTCTCGATTGCCTTTGTTATTCCTGTTTGCTCCCGTCTCGACCTTGCCTGTACGACCATGTCTTTGTCTCATCCCAATAAAGGCTTGCATATGGATCCGCTCGCCTCTCGTCCCTCACTCCGTGTAACATTCAGGAGGCGTGACTGAATTTAATAGTTACTAATTAACTAACTGTAACTTAACACAATTTAAAAATGCTATTACATACTGGGTAGTTAACACATATTAAGTTCAAAGGTGCTGACTCATATAGGATGAGTAATAATAAATTAGCAAAGAGTCCTGCTTCATAATCTGTGGCTTTATTGACCGTACATACATACTTCAACAGGCCCGTAGCCAGCCTAGCGGAAGGGGGGGAGGGGTCTTTTTTTCCGAAAAGTGGACCTTTTTCAGTTCCCACTCATTTTGTATTTAACTATGAGGTTCAAATACTTTTTGTTGACTACTCATGCACCAATTTGTGCTGTATTATCATGTGTGCTGGTATTTTAATAAGCATGATTTTTTTTTGATTCACCAAAAATATTTACTACAATGTTGTCAAACTTCTTACCCAGATATCGCCTTGTTCACTAAATATACACAGATACCTAAAGCAATAAGTAATTTAATTAAATGAATGACATTTTAATGCAATAAAATCACAGATTCTTTGTACTGACACATATACAAATGGTGGGTGGATGTGTGTCCCTCTAGGGGGGTCTGGGGGCATGCCCCCCTAGGAGAAAATTTTACACATTTTAAAGTAAAATTCATTCATTTGGTGTACTTTAAGAACTCATCAACAAATATCAACAAATGATTCTGACTATCGTTGCGCACAGTGTTTCTGCTGTTTGTCAGCGCTGTTTCATCTGTTTACATCATGATGTCATTGTGTTCTTCACCGAATTGCTGTGGTGTGTGACTGTAGCAGCCGTCACCCTGTTTTATGCACATTTTGAAGTATCACATCAGAAATGCATGATGGAAACACTTCTATTAAATTCTATTAAATTCCCAAAAAAGTTTTTATGCTCGCTTGAGGCGGTTTTTGACTTGTACTAATAAGAGTTAATGCGAATAATGGGAGCTGGAAATGCATATGCCCAATACATTCTGACGTAGTGAACATTAACCCTCTGGGGTCTGAGGGTGTTTTGGGGCTCTGGAGAAGTTTTGACATGCCCTAACATTTGTACTTTTTTCAGCATCTTAAAAACATATTAATGACTAAAGTCGGATTGCATTGTAATTAAAAATGTGTTTTTAAGAAAACAATGTTTATGCGTGAGTAGTGAAAAAAAATTTTTTTTAGATTTAGACCCAAACAAATTGTCTTTTTTTTTTATTACTGTTGGTTACTAGGTTACCAATACTACCCTTATCTGCTTGAACAACTTGATGGAAACACACCACTTTTTATTTTTTTTTATTTATTTATTTATTTTTTGTTGTGAACGTTGTAAAGATTCACTTTATGTTTGGATGGAAACCCAGCAAGCGACACACAAAGTTTGGTGTCACTACACTCTTTGTTGGCATCAGTGGTTCCATGAAGAACCTTGAGCATCCATTGAATCTTTCAAATGCAGAAAATGCTCTTTATAGTCCAAAAAGGTTCTTCAGATTTTTTAAATGTTTATCAAAATAGTTCTTTTGTGAACTGTTCCCTGAAAGGTTCTTCGGGGAAACAAAAATGGTTCTTCTATGATAGTGGCAACTTTTTACAGTGGTGTACCCCCTGGGGCATTAAACATTCTTCTAAGTACCCCCACTTAGATCGCTGTCACACCTTTTCCATTAAGTGATATTTTGCCCCCTTAAACACTTACAGGAGACGTTTTTTCTGGACTTATTAATTGTATGTCATCTTTTATGTCATATTCTTAACTTTCTATTAAGTGTATTATACTAAAGAAAGCTAAAATCGCCAGTAGGTGGCTGTAAGTCACTGTCTTAAGGAGTGAGGCGTCACGTCTTTCATGCATTCATTCATTAAGGAAATGGTTTCAGTATGTGAAATGGGCTCCATTGATTTCATTAGATCAGGAGCAAGAATACAGCGATGACAGTAAATGAAGACACAAATGTAAAAAAAACCAATACATATTGTGACCCTTCATTGTACTATCACACAATTTCAATGTGTCATTCATGTGTCTGTATGTAGCAATATGCTCCATGTAGTCTCTTCTAATTCATCTTTCAGCCTTCCCTTCAGGTAACTGAATGTCATTAATATGACCAAATGTTCATGCCTTAATTAAAAGACTCATGCTAGTTAGGTGTATTGTTTACAAAATTAAATGGTTTTTACCAAACACTGTCCCTAACACAGAATATTCACCATACTTCATTATCCAACATCATGTGCAATACTTTACTGGAGAATAAAGACCAATAAAGTAGATTATAAAGACAAATGATATTCAAGAGAAATAAAAACGGGCTATGTTAAAACCATATTTTAATCAGATGAAGCCAAATGAAATCAAATTTCTTGATTATCATGGAATCACATTCAGTTTCCTGCTGATCATCTGAGCTCTCCTGGTTTCCTTCTTCTTACTTGTTTATCCATAAACTTCTTCCATGTCATAAATAATTCGCAGTTGTTATCCAGCACACTACAGTACAAGTGATGAACAAAAGAAATGACCAATTCAAATCAAATCACTTTATTGTCACAATACCATGATCACAAGTGTACAGGTGAAATTATTTTATGCAAACTGCAGCATTACAGTATGGATGAAAAATATTAAATATATGCAACACACACATTTCTCTCTTATTCCGAGGTCACATTAACCACCAGATCCAGTCCGTATCCAGATCAGATGGTCACTGCAGTCCCCCGGATCCAGTCCGAACCCAGCCCAGACGGTGGTTCAGCACCTAGAGACGACCTCTACAGCCCTGAATGTTAGCGGAGACCACATCAACTAGATGAGCCCCAGAGACGGATCCACATTAAAGACCACATCACCTAGACGGCTGTCGGCACAAGACCACGGGAACTTTGGCCAGAGGAGAACTGACCCCGACTGAGCCTGGTTTCTCCCAAGGTTTTTTCTCCATTTGTCACCGATGGAGTTTTGGTTCCTTGCCGCTGTCGCCTCTGGCTTGCTTAGTTGGGGACACTTTCTCTTCACACGATATTGCATTTTATTTTATTGATTTTGATTAACTACCTTTACCTATAATGTGAGTGTTTAATGTTGCCTTTGGCATTGTTGATGTACTGTTTCCTATTTAATACTGTACAGCCGCCTTGTCACAATTCTGTATCGTTAAAGGCGGTATATAAATAAAGGTGACTTGACTTGACTTGACTTGACATATACATATACATACACACTGTATATATAAGGGACTCAGTACATGCAGAGAACAATATATGGTAAATATTACACTATACAGTGAGCACAAAATGAAAACAATGATAAACAGTAATGACAGTGCAGTACAGTATGAATTAGTGCAATCTGAATGTCAGGGTGCAGAATAAAACTGAGTCAGAGTCCAGTCAGTGTAAATGATAGAGTGCAGTGCATATGAGGTTGATGTGCTGTGTGTGGTGTTACTGGTATGAGTTCAGTTCAGTCTGATTGCCTGTGGAAAGAACTTGTCTCTCAGTCTGCTGGTGTAGATTCTGCAATAACTTCTGCCTGATGGTAACAATGAGAGCGATCCATGCAGTTGGCTGGAGTCTCTGATGGTCCTCTGTGCTTTCCTCACACACCACCTGATGTAGATGTCCTGGAGGGACAAAACATGTATTAAATGTTGTAAATCAATGAACAATATAGAGAATTTGTATTTATAGTTGTTGCATTAGACTTACCATTGATTCTTGTTGGAGGTATGGGCCAAAAGAATCCCTCCACAACTCTTGTTGTTCAGTTGTGAAGTTTACTTTTATGCGCCGTAACATCTGAGCTGTCACAGTAGAGGTGTTCATGAATGCAGTCTTCACAGCAGATACCTGATGGCCATTGAACTGATCTCTTCATCAACTGGCTTCATCCTCCTTCAAACAAACA
Source organism: Labeo rohita (assembly GCF_022985175.1). Lineage (NCBI taxonomy): Eukaryota > Metazoa > Chordata > Actinopteri > Cypriniformes > Cyprinidae > Labeo > Labeo rohita. Next base: position 53,648,142 of record NC_066871.1, read on the forward strand.
GACAAAATAAGAAGTCAAAGAAACAGTGTTGGTGATTACAGGTGCTGGTGTCAGTACTCACCATATTCGGTCATTTCCTGCCCGAAATACAGAGACGATGGCACAGTTGATTTGCTAATTCTAGGAGCTCGAGAAAAAGATGTGTATGTGAAAAATGATAATGTTATCTTTTGAGAGATCAACATCAAATGCTGTACCACATATAACTACATTGCTTGAATACATACCAGTGGAAATCTGTCTTTTCTATTTGGGCACAAGAAGACTGTATTCATTCACTTCATTCCTCAGAAGACTTCATTCCTCATTCATCAGGACTGGTTTGACTGGCTTGCTGTGACTGATTTTCTTTGTGTTTTGGTCTCCAGCTGTAAAACAAGAAAATATTTATTGACCCTATGTTTAATTATTATTGTTGTTTAAACATAAAATAAGCAATTATAATTATATACTTCAAGATCAAGTTCCCCGGTAACTCCAGCAGCTCCTGAGTTCATCTGTTCATCAGATTCAGAGTCTGAGAAAAGGCCATCATGTGAACTCTCAGTTTCTACCTTACAACAGAGCACAAAAGACTGTGTAAGTGAGTGAGGGAGTAAAAGAATTAGATGAAGAGAAATAGACAGAATTTTGTGTGGTTTAAGTTTAACAGAATGAGAAGAAAGCAGCATTAGAAAAAAATATTTAATAGCAAGCTAATATGATTTCTTTAAATATGATGACCTGCTGATGATTTTGTTGGCCTTTTCACACCAAGGATGAGTCCACACTGCAGCTATTTAACATGAAATGACACAGAGAAACACAATGGTTGGAATCTTTTTCAGAACAAATTTTTCCAGATGATGAGCAATAAAAACACTGACAGCCAGTCAAAATTCACCAGACTGTAAATAGTCTGAGCATGTAAATGCAGACAACATAACTGCAGCACACTCTTATAATAAACACAATGTTATTTTCTGTTAGTAGAAAAATAAAAGGTTAAAATAGTTATCATTATAGTTCTTGTGAACAGCTTCAAGTGATCTGATTTGGCCAAATTAACTGAAGATCTGATTTGTCACGTGACAAGTTAGTGATGGGAGTGAGTGTTGACTGCAGAGGAGAAATTAAAAGAAAATAAATAAACATGCAAAAACTGGAAGACGGCAGTAAAGTACTGAGAGCAGATGTGCCACACGAGAGAAAGTGATGTGGAAGCTGTTGGAAGGGCTGATATAGTGGAGAACTGATGAAGAAGGACTGCAAGACAGGAAGAAAGAGAACTGATCACATGATGAACAACAAAAACATTGATGACAATGGCAGACAACAACATACTGTAAGTGCAGCATGTATAACAGTAAACAGAATGTTATCATCTTTTGGTGTAGATCAGGGGTGCTCAATCCTGCTCCTGGAGATCTACCTTCCTGCAGAGTTCAGCTCCAACCCTGATCAAACACACCTGAATCAGCTAATCAGGATCTGAAGGAGCACTTGATAATTACAGACAGGTGTGTTTGATCAGGGTTGGAACTAAACTCTGCAGGAAGGTGGTAGATCTCCAGGAGCAGGATTGAGCACCCCTGGTGTAGATGCTAAAATAGTTATTATCATAGTTCTTGTTCATGGTGTGAACAACTTTAAGTTTAAGATATCATGTACTGTTAGAACGGGAAGAGCAATTTGTAAAGTTTAATAAAGAAAGAACACAATGGACTTAATATAAACTTTATGATACAAACACTCTGACTACTTACATTGGCAAAATTAGCATGAGAGTACGCTTGTACAATATTATATAAATGTGCTGCTTTGCTGTTAATTGTATGAATGAGTTCGACATGACACTGTTGGTTGTTCTTTCTGATGGGGCCGTGCAGTTCAGTCAAGACGCTCAGACCGACACTGACAAACCTTTGGAAATCTTTGCTTTTGGTCTTTTCTGTAAATGCACAATACGGCCCAATTCAGATCCCATGACTGGCCTCCTTTGGTTTTCCCTTTCAGCTGAAACAAAGAGAAATACATACATGTTAAGACAATGTGCTAAAAAGAAATTTGTGACCAAAATATTTAAGAGGAACAACTGTACAGAAAATGTATTATTAACAGATAAAATAAGGATGTGTGCATTAAAGCAAATCAGTTACAGCTAAATGTCTTCAACATTACTGTGAAAGGTTGAATCATTGAAGGACTTGTTCAGCCTCCTTGACAGCTTCTTCAAGATCAGCACTGGGAGCTTCAAGTTCCAGTTCCCTGTTAATTCTAGCAGCTTTCTGACAGAATTGGTCAAAATTATGAGATTATGAAAATATCATGATGGACCACAGAAAGAGAGCAAAACTACGTGTAAATTAATTCTGGATTACAGTTCGGAAGAATAGGAACAAGTGACGGCATTTACAAGAGATGTTTTTTTTAAAGATCTGCTGGAGTAAATGATCTGATGAAACTGCAAGACAGAAAAAAATATTTAATTACAATTACTTAAAAAAAAAAAAAAAAAAAGCATTGTAGTTACTGTGCTTTACAAATAGTTTACCGTAAAATCACAGTTACTGGTAAAACTACATTTACAGTGGTAAAACCATGGTAAACGTTGTGGTTGTTGTGTTTTCACTACAAATACCACAGTAAAACTGTGATTACTGAGGTAAAACCATGGTAAACGTTGTGGCTGTTGTGCATTGGCTACACATAATATGGTCAAGCAACAGTTACTATGGTAAAAATATGGTAAATGTGCGGACTTCTACATGATCGCGCTTATCACGTGATACTGGGTTGGGTGATTTGTAGAGCTGTCATCAGCCACGTGAACATGATTAAAACGGTTTTATTTATGTATCCATTTTAAAACTGCAACAGTTATTAGTTAGCTCAGGCTAATATTAGCAGCTGTGCTAACGCAGCAGCGACTGTTTCTAACTCATCTGACCGCACACGCTTCCATTTTAACACATGACCCCATGTAAAGAGAAGCACCGAAATAATTAAAACAATTATCTCATTACAAAAAAAAAAAAAAAGATTGTTGCCCTTTCTTACCTGTGTGAAGGTGTACACGCATCAGCTGAACTGGACAAACCGAGCCTCTCTGGTGACGTCACTGCCGTAGAAGACGCTGCGTAGGTGTTGTCAGTACCACTGATCTATATTGAGTATGCGTTCGAAACATTAAAACAATTATCTCATTACAAAAAAAAAAAAAAAGATTGTTGCCCTTTCTTACCTGTGTGAAGGTGTACACGCATCAGCTGAACTGGACAAACCGAGCCTCTCTGGTGACGTCACTGCCGTAGAAGACGCTGCGTAGGTGTTGTCAGTACCACTGATCTATATTGAGTATGCGTTCGAAACCGCATACTCAATGAGTAGGTACTTAATTTCAATAAGTGCTTACTTAACGAGCGCTAAAAGAGTACGTACTTTACAGCCAAATCTCGTTGAGTATGAATGTAATTCAGACGTCATCCGCCATGTTTACGTTATCATGTGATCTACGAGCTCATAACAAGCGCAACAATTTAAAAGATACGAGCAGCAGGTTTGATCTATCCCTAAATATTTTGATGTTGATAATTTGCTAATTTTGTGGTCTTGTTAAATAACCAATTTTACATTTTATTGTGATTGTAGTATAACCAATTTTTTTAAATTGTATAAGAAAACTTATAAGATGAAATCGTTCTCTTTAATATGTAGTTAATTTCTTCATTTTATGTGTAAAATTGGCTTAAGTGGTTTAAATCTCCAGTTTTCTTTTCTTTTTTTCTTGTTGAATTTAACTTTCGTTTCATCCACCAGGCTTCTAAAAAAGCACCGTGGTGAATTATTTAGATATTTAACCTTGTTATTATGTTGTTGTTGTTTTTTGTTTTTTTCTGTGTATATAATCTCATACCATGATGAATGCATGATGTTTGTTTTCTGTTTTTTTTGTTGTTGTTTTGTTTTTGTCATTACAGTTGTCCATTGTTAGGTACAACCATATTTCCAGATCTTATATGTAATTATAAGCAATAATAATAATAATAATAATAATGAAAAGAGTGACAGACGCACTAACACCTCATAGCATCAGTAACTCAACAACCCGACCTACCAAGTACAGTTAAAAAACACACCTCCACGTTTGCATTGTCTGCACACAGGAGACATCAGTCCAACTGCTGGAGCATCTCGCATTTGGAGACTGTTGATTTTACATTTGAAAAATGTAAGTATTACTACTTAGAAAAAAAAGATAACACCATAATGAACTGCATTGCTAGCCCACCCCAACATTTACACACAATAATAAAGATACATGCTAACTAATAATTATATAACTTTTTTTTGACATAGCTATGCATGAGTATATACTCGACAAATGCAGGTGATTTGAATCCATCAGTTTTCAGTTAAGCAATGAATTAATGTATTAGTTAACAAAATATGTATATTTTATTTATTGACAACAATAGAAAACATGAATAAATGAGTAAAAGAAGGAATAAAAGCATCATAATAAATACATAAATATACAAGTCAACAACAGATGAAACAGCTTTATTCAAACTTATTGATCTAACAATCATGTATTTACAGTTGGTGAACCCCACATCCTATTGCCATCTCAATGCAGCTGTGCCAATTCTGCTGCTGCGCTTCACAATCTCACTCTTCTCAATAGGGATGTTGTTGAGCCAGACGATGAGAAAGACCATGAAGACACACCACTGAACCCCACAACCTTGAGACAAGAGCAGGAGAACATGTGCGGGACAATCTGGCCATCACTGTGTCTGCTCGACCACCTGTGAAACATTTAAACAATTCAGTAAAACATTTTACAATTCATGATGTCAGCATTCCATTTCTTGACAAACTTCATTTCATGTTTACACTCACATGCTAATTTTTGTTGTACCTCTATTACTTTTGTAGTGGGCTAAACCACATTTCCAGGACACTGCTGTGGATTTCTCCTTTCTCACTGCTCACACCAGTCTGCAGACATTTCAGATCATACAAGAAGCACAAATATAATACAAAAGCATTCATTTTAACTTTTTTTTGTTTTTACAATCATTTGATTTATTTTTTTTATTTCTGTATTAAAGTAACAAAATGATCTTACTTTATATTTTTGTTTCAGGTCTTTCTTTCTTCCCACAAACACTGCCGTCACCTGCTCCACCACAAAAGATCTGCAGCAAATGCACAGAAATCACAAATCAAAAGTGCTGTAATAACTCTGTTTGATGTTACAATAAATAAAATAAAGTACAACTTAAGATTTAAAAGATGTTTTATTCATTTATGTGTTGTATACTCACTGAAAGGCTTTGATGGCAGCACTTCTTCATCAGTCACTCTTCACTGGATAAACACATGTGTGTCTCATCTGTCCCTGTGACATCCAGACATGATTCAGTTCCTCTGTGATTCAATTCTGCATTTATATTTGAGGTAGTTGCTGATTTGTTAACTGGCTTTTTATCCAACACAAATGCTCCTCAATTTATCAACAGTAATGGACAAATGAAACAGATGAACTCATGTTTAGTTATGCACATGTGTTTATTTACACTATTTACATTCAACTAAAGCAATGTTGACAGCAGTGAATTCTACATAATAAGCACACATAACGTACATCACTCACACAGATGTCTGTTTCATGTTGTGATGTGCAAATCTGCAATTCTCTTACAACACTTTACTGTCAGTTGTTAATAAACATTTAGTAATCGAAGGTGTATATGGCTTATGTAAATCCACTTTGTTGACGTACGTGTGCTTACTGTTGCTCTACTGTTTGCTATAAACAATTAAACGTGTTTTTACAGCAAAATCACAATATACTATAACGCTACTGTCTAGTCTTTGCACCTAAATATACAGTTTAGTAAGTCAGCAAATACGATTTTAACACAAGGAACCGTGTTCTGGTTTGTAATACTCACATTTGTAAACACCCTTGTCACGGTTCTCAATCACGTTCGATGATGACGTGTTGCTCTCCCGTGGACTCCTGGGATTGAAAAGTGTCCTTTGGATGCACACTCCAGAATCTGGGCTGAAGCAGTAGGACATCCGGGGATTTCTCGCCTACTCTTTTAGGTTTCGAACGTACTTCTTTCTTCACGTACTCTTTTTTCCTACTATACAGTAGGTAAGTAGGCATATTAGAACGCAAATTAAGTATACGTACGTCCGAATCTCGCGATAATGAGTGCACTCGCCTACTAATTCTCGCCTACTCTTTTATGAATACTGAAGATTCAAACATACTCATTCGCTCGCCTACTGTTTTTTGCCTACTATATAGTAGAGAAGTGTGCGGTTTCGAACGCAGCCACTGACTGGATCGCTCATTGCGTTCTAAACTGCCGTCAGGCAGTGAAGCCACCGGAAGTGTTCGATCCGCCATCTTACTATTACCTACCGGCAGAGAGCACCATTGACTCACAGCCAAACCGCTGACCTAAAATCACCCGATTTTAAGCGTATCAGTCACACAGGACTAGTTTTTATTATATGTGTATTGTCGTGGATTTTCTAATATAATAAAGCCATAAAATAATAGTGAAGACTGAGAATGAAAAACCAAAAGAGAAGTTGTCTTTGTTTTGCTTTATTCTCTGCAGAGAAGAATGATCTGGTTTACACACAGCAGGCTGTGAGCAAAGAGACCAAGGTGGAGCTCACAGACCAGAGTTTTATAGTCAAAAGAATACATTTCAAAGTAGCAAAATCCCTCTTCTAACCAATGAAATGGTAAAACACATCACCTCATTGTACCACTTGTCAGTTTGTTAATGTCTAGTCACTTTCAGACTAGCCCATCCCTAGTACAACAACCATTATTAGAAATTAGTTCACTCTTACACAATATCCCAATCATTATATTCTACTTATAAGAACTAGTGATTATATTTCAAAGGTTAATTGATTAGAAAACATATGTGACTTAAATGTAATCAAGTAAGATTAATATAATCAATGTGTTATATGTAATATATGTAATTAGTACAATTCAAAAATTTCCATTACAGTATGTAAATTCATTTTTACTTAATTTTATCTGCAGTGTTTATCGTCTTTTCGAGCAGGATAAGCGATGTTTGGAAATTGTTCAGGTGGGTGTGTCAGCTGCACACTTGACACAGTTAACTGATCAAACACAAAATATATTTCTTAATGTAAGGAATTATGCAGGAAATAGTAAACATGAACATATATCTGGAATTAGTATCTGACCTTGATTCGAATATACAATAAATAATACAATACAAGCCTGTTATATTGCTCTATGTTGTATTGAAATTCAAATCTGGGAAATAAAGCTTTATGTCTTTAAATCCATACAAATTGTAATTAGTCAGCGTTATTTCTCCAAGTTATGATGTGTATATTTTAATGTCCCTAAGTAAGCAACATCTATTTCAAACTCTTAAAGATCGTGCAAATTATATTAAGTGCCTTAAATTACATTTATCTTACTATAAAACCACCTGATTTTGCTCAATTTCGTCAATGAAAATCTGAAACAAATTCAGCCACATCTCTATTCAAACACAGCTGTTCCGTTTATAAATGAACGTGCGTTTTAAAACGAATCTGAGTCATTGATTCAATTACACATTCCTAAAGAGTTGCGAATGATTCAGTGATAAAATCAGTGACTTTACGCCATCTGCTGACAGTTTTAGTTTCATTTTTAAAGTTTCATTTTCATTTTATCTTTTTAGTTTTTTAAATCATTTGATATTACTATATTCAAAATGTTACATTTAACATTATTAACGTTCAGGGATGTACTGGCCATCGGGACTACCGGGAGATTCCCGGTGGGCCGCGGTCTTTGTGGGCCGGTGGGTTAGGCATTTAGTTTTTAAATTATTTATAATTCTAATTCTGTTTGGAAGTTTATTGTTGTATAGTTGAAATCCCATGTTTGTGTCTTTCCAATTGGTCGCATAAAGCTGATGCGAACTGCGAGACTGACTGCTAAACTTACGATCAGCACACGTGACGTATTCGCTGAGCATTGGCCAATCAAAGTCAAGTTCAAATTTTTGAGCGGGTGCTGAGCAACTGCAGCGATTAGCCAAGTGAGCCGATGGCGTGTACTGTGTGCAACGATAGTGAACATGATAAAACAAAATATCAAAACGTAAAGGAGGAGCCGAGAAGTTGAGAGAGAGAAAAAAAAAAGACAAGCACTTGAGGCAGAGGCCACCAAATGTGTTAAAATAAATCTGTTATTTGTTGGAAGGCCTGCAAAACACTTAGGTGAAGATGTCAGCAGGGCGGCCCGGACTGCTGAGGTGAGACGGACATTTAATAAACGTAGTGTTAATCAGAATCCACTCTCAAAGGTTTTTGGCTATTAAGGGATTTGCATATTGGTATTGTGATATTGATTTAATACAGCAGTTTCACGAACAAGAAGCTAATATTAAGTGACTTTGTCTAACTACAACACTATTGCCTGATTTTACTCTATTTCGTCAACTTCAAAGCTGAGCTCCTGCATCTCCACCCAAACAAAGCGGTATTTTGTTTATGAATAAACTATAATAAAATCAGTGACTTGCCGCCACCTGGTGGCAGGTAAGTTAAAATATTTAAGTATAATTTTAATTATTTTAATCATTTTAATCAGTGTTTTTATATACAAATGTTTATATTTAAAACATTTATCTCACAACAGGTCCAAAGCAATTTGTGTAAATTAATATAAAAAATATAAATAAATTAAAACTAATAAAATGAGCTTAAAAACCACTTCACAGGAGCATTTGGAAGCCTTCATGTTGATGGCAACATAGAGGGACATCCTCTTCTCTCTGGACTCTGATGTGATCATTGACAAAGTTGCAGAGAAAAGTGAGCTGTTTACTAAGCTTCTTCTGTAGGCCCTTGTAGTGATGTGGAAATATAGTTGCCTCAAGCACCTCTTGAAATATAGTTACAGCTGAAATTTTGTACCCCAAGCATCAATATGTTTCATTAGAATAACAACCATACATCAATTAAGACCTTTCATTATTTACAATAAAACAATTAGCATTTTCTTATTATTTTTCAATTCATTTTAATAGTAAATAAATTGTATTTATATTCTAATCAGCCATTTTACGTGTATATTGAGTATAATGGAAACTGAATTAATACATATAGATACATACAGTGTGTGTGTGCGCGTGCGTGCGTGTGTGAACGTGGTGGGCCGGTGTGGATGATGTCCAGGGCTGTTTTTATGTCCCAGTCCAGCCCTGTTAACGTTTATTATTAACATTTATCTCAAAATGAATGTTATGTAGGCTGAATTAACAAACGTTTAAATCATTACCTGCTTCAAAATTATGTTAACGAAATCATTGTTGCAACATGCATTTAGCCTATAACGTTAGGAATAAAAACACTAAGAAAACAGCATAAACAATTAACTGTACAAGGCAAATTATATGTATACAAAGCATAAATCTTTTCAGAATTAGCATTTGTCATTTGTAAACGGTGAACGTCCGATGTTTATCATGTTCCTCTTAATAAGCAGAGGGAATTCCGGACATTAAACAAATAACCGTTTACATGTTTAGGACGTTTGCATTGTGAAAATGTACAGTGAGACGTCAGATATGAAAACGCTGACTTGTTAGGTGACATTTTCTCATTAAAGTCGTATTATTTCCTATTCATTCAATAGAATGTTTGCGAATACTAGGGAATAACAATATGGCGGCGCAGTGGCTTCACTTCTATGACGTCATGAGCTATCCAGTTCTCTATTATAGATCAGTGGTCAGTACCCGATCCGTACCGGAAACACGATCTCCTTTTCTTTGTGTTCACCTCCTGGCTACTGTAAAATTCAGAATTTGAGTGACAAATAATGTTGTAGAAAAAAAAAAAATATATATATATATATATATTACTGTTGACTTAATACTAATTAATCTTAATAATAGTATAATTAGTGATATAAATACACGTTTATAAAGTATATCAATTAAATTATACTGATTAAATTGCGTAATTGATTAAATTGTCACAATAAAATTAATTAAATAAAATTGAATATATATATAAAATTTAAAGTTTACATTTGCCAGACCCCATTTGGGTAATCCTGATGTGTATATAAATGTTTTAGTTTATAAAGATATGTTCTACTTAATTCAGCATGCTTTATAAAAATGTCTGCATTTAGGAAACACACAAGACACTTATTTATTCATTCAATTTATTTATTCATAAATGAATTAATTCCTTCCATCGTTCATTCATGTTCTACTTAACTGTTCTACTTATTTCAGCATACTTTAACAAATGTCATCTGAAAAAAAAACTCAACATTCATTTATTTACTCAATGAATTCAATGCTTCCATTCTTCATTAATTCATTCCTTCCCTCCCTCAGTCTTTCTCTCTCACCCACTCATTCGTCTACTACAATTTCTGACTGAGGAACATGGCATTGACCTTCAGGCCTTGTTCATCGACACAGTATGACAAAAATGTTTCCATGTCACATTGAGACTGAAATATAAACAAAAAGGCATCCTTTGCCTTCCTGAACACATTTTGTTGATCTTCACTGTTCATCTGTAGAAAATCAGGCTCTGTCACCTCTCCACAGAATAAGTCTCTTTGATCGTTTCCCCAGGACCAAGCTTTATGCAGGTCTCTTACAATGGTTGGCTGTTGCACCTGATGAAGAGTGTTATACTGGTGAACAATATAATATAATATAAATAATGGCACAAACAAATTAAACTATTTATCCAGCTTACATTGCAACTGCTTGATTTATGACCACTAAAATCATTTACTTTATCAGTGTCCTCTTCAACCACAACTCTTCTGCTGGTTGACTGTCTGGTGGTGAATTTTGAAACTCTAAAACAGGCTCAGGGGTTCCTTGAAGGAGCTAGGATGAGTCTTCTGTCCAGTGAGCAAATCTCTGTCCATGCCTTAGTAAAATATGTAAATGTATACACTCTATTTGTGACCCTGAACCACAAAACCAGTCATAAGGGTCAATTTTTCAAAATTGAGATTTATACATCATCTGAAAGCTGAATAAATAGGCTTTCCACTGATGTATGGTTTGTTAGGATATGGCAATATTTGGTCAAGATACAACTATTTTAATATCTGGAATCTGAGGGTACAAACAAAACAAACAAAAAAAAATCTTAATCACCTTTAAAGTTGTCCAAATAAAGTTCTTAATGTATATTACTAGTCAAAAATTAAGTTTTGATATATTTACAGTAGGGATTTTACAAAAAAATCTTAATGGAACATGATCTTTACTTAATTTCCTAATGATTTTTGCCATAAAAGAAAAATCTATAATTTTGACCCATACAATGTATTTTTGGCTATTGCTACAAATACACCCCAGCGACTTAAGACTGGTTTTGTGGTCCAGGGTCACATTTGTATAACACCTTTCTAGTATCATCTTGCCAACAGTGACTTAATACAGATGAGATTTTATCTGTAGAGTCTGTCATACCCTTCTAGGCAAAACCTCTTCATCAACTGAATGCACCACCACTGGCGAATCAATGGCACATCTTCCTAAAAGAGTGCAAAACACACACACAAAATTACACATAACAGTAGTTTTATGGTATACTTGTGTGAAAATCTCTCTTACCTCTGTGAATGTTAATGGGCAGGATGTACAGGTACTGAGAGCATACTGTGAAATACAAATAACACTGTAAGACTTTGATTTTATTATTTAACAGCTTTGACAAATCAAACATTCTTGCGGCGTGGACTGGGATCAGGAACCGCTGCTATAAGACCCTCTAATGGCAGTAACCATAAAAATCCAATTTGAAGTATTTTATGGAAATAAAATATTTATATTTATGGGAGGAGAGGATGAAGTTTAAATTAGCATTGCACAATTTCATCAGTTTAAACATACCTCAAGGTCTCTTCCTAATTTTTCAGTCCAGGCTCCTGGGTCAATAAAAGTTGCAATGTGTCTGGAATTCCAAAGAAAACACAAAATACATGTGTAATTAAATCTGTTCTGTACCTTGAGATTGAGGCTCTTTGATGAACTTTTAAAGCCTGAGAACAAAGGCTCTTATACAAACTTGAAGCCTGAGAACAAGGCTCTTATACGAACTTGAAGCCTGAACAAGGCTCCTTTTGGAAGTTGTAACCAAATAACACGCCTGGAACAAGGCCAGTAAATGAATTATCTCAACCTAAATATGGTTCTGTAAGTCTCATCTCCAAAACCATCAGGGCGAAGAGAATCAAGAAAAAGTATCTCCCTCTTAGCTACAAACAAAGCCTGCAATCAATGGATATTTTGTTAATATCCACAAAAATCGAACTCCCTAACCCTACCTGTTGAATTTATATATAATACAGCTAGAAAGATTATAAAAAGAAACTCAACACAGAGCAGATAGTGATCAGCTTCATCCGCCTGCCTGCTCCAAGCTGGAAATAGTATGACATCCTTGGACCTCACGTTTTCCTAATAGTATTGTAACAAAATAATATAATACGCATGCACAAAAAAAGCAAAAACAAATACATTTGTGCCTGTTCCCACTAAAGCTCTTTCTCTGTTGATGAGTACATGACAGCAAAAAATAAATAAATAAATAATAATAATAAAAAAAAAAAAAACCTTACAGGCAAACAATGTATTGGGTCCACATCTTTTTCTTTCCAGGTGGGAACAGCATAGAGGTCCACAATGTGAACATTTTTTCCCTTGTGGAAAGAACATAAGTTATTAAACATGCATACTTCTAAATAAATACTTTTAAAGAAGATATAACAGTATAAAATACATGTCTTTGCGCAGCTTCTTCCACAATCCTGAGACAGGCATTTCCAATCTGAAATTAATTGCAGAACGATTACATTCCTGTGAAAGCTGCCATATGTAATATTATGCATTATCTAGAAATTTGTTTTTTTGTGCAGTAAATTAACCCTTTAACTGTCACTCCCATTTTTGAACATAGACTTGAAAATGCATTTTCCACTTTCCAATGCACTTTCTATTCATGAACAAACATTTTTAATATGATTTTGATATGCATTTTCCATGGTAATGCAATGTCTGATTTATAATGGCTTTCAAAGGATGAATTTTGAGAATTTAGGTTTACAATTGATATATACTTTCTTATGATTTCTAAAGCGTGATGGCAGGGAAAAAAAGGCAATGAAGAAAATCGTTTTGTGACAAAGGTCAGAACTTCTGTTAGGATGTAGATTTTTGAGGTGCACTCGTCATAAATTAATCCATTACTTTTCGTACATCATTTGTAACACAAAACATTGGCAAAATATCTATTTAGGAGTCTTAGACCAGAACTTGGCTAACTCTGCCCTGGAGGGCCGGTGTCCCTGCACAGTTTGGCTCCAACCCTGATTAAACACACCTGAACAAGCTAATCAGTGTCTTCAGGTTTACTAGAAAGATACAAACAGGTGAGTTTTATCAGGGTTGGAGCTAAACTCTGCAGGGACACCGGCCCTCCAGGACTGAGTTTGCCCAGGCCTGTCTTAGACCATTCCAACACTATATAGTTTGTCATGATTAAATTAGGGTTTATTTCTAATATGGTGAAGTAAACTTAGCCGTCCCACTGAGGGGATGGGTGACAGTTAAAAGGTTAAGACACTAAACATACACACATTAGATTCCATGCACTGGCTTAAACCCAGGCTCCAGAAGTCTTCTCGTGTGAGGCAAATTTGGCCTTGCTTAATGATCAGTTCTTCTGATGGCCGATTTTTGTCCAACACATACTTTAACTAAAAATAAAGAATGTTTAACAGATTAATTAATGATTATCATTTAAATAAGCAAAGTGTCACAAAAAAAAAAAAAAAAAAAAATAAAAAAAAAAAACACACACACACAATACTTACCAGTCCATCTTGAATAGGGTCCAAATCCTTCTCCCATCTTGCACCTGAACATGCGTATGGATGCTCTACCTGCCATTTGAATGTTGAGTAGCAGTGGTCCTGGAGAAACATCCTTTCAGCTGGTCCACCTGATGATACACAAATATCATATGCACAGGGCGTTCTTTAGAACTTCCGCATATAGATAAGCCAGATCAAAAACTTCCAGTATTACGTAATTTGATGTCATGGTATACAGGTAGAAACTCTTAGGCAGACCCTCACAGAAACCTCTCCTTCCTCATTCTTGTCAGAAACGGAGAAACAAAATAATTGCAATCACAGCAACTAATGACTGTGGCATTAATTTACATCTTCATGTTATTTAACAACATTTAACACATAATTTTATATGCTGAACCTGGTAATCCCAAAAGAGTACCTAGACACGTAACTGTATATTTAAATGCTGACAAATACAGATTATCGTAACTGTTTAGGCTAATGTTAGCTAGCTAGCAATGTTATCTCGTAAACAACATTGTAATGGTATTCTCGATAATCGATAACTTGCCTTCATTGTCATGAACGTTAAACATTAAACATTTATGATATTTTAAAGCCTTTATTTCTTAAATCTTCAGCTGTGAAATTATATCCTGGAAATGACAGAAGATGATTACTCATTAGCTCAGTTGTAATTTCAACTGCCTAGGTTTTTTTTTACTTCTTGTTTTAGGATTCATTTATAAAAAAATAAAAAATTATAATATATATACACATATACATATACATATACACACTACCGTTCAAAAGTTTGGGGTCAGTAAGACTTGTAATAGTCTTTAAAGTAGTCTCTTATGCTCATCAAGGCTGCATTTATTTGATTAAAAATATAGAAAAAAAAAAACAGTAATATTGCAAAATGTTTTTACAATATAAAATAATGTTTTTTATTTTAACATACTTTAAAATAGAATTTATTCCTGTGATGAAAAGCTGAATTTTTATCAGCTGTTACTCCAGTCTTAAGTGTCACATGATCCTTCAGAAATCATTCTAATATGCGGATTTATTGTCAGAATGATCAATGTTGGATAATATCAACAGTTGTGCTGCCAAATATTTTTTGGAACCTGTGATTTTTTTTTTTTTTTTTTTTTTTTTTTTTCAGGATTCTTTCATGAATAACACGTTTAAAAAGTACAGTGTTTATTCAAAATATAAATATTTTATAACAATGTAAATTATTTATTATTAACTTTTAATAAACTTTTAATTATTAACTTAATACATCCTTGGTGAATAAAAGTATTAATTTCTTAAAAAAAAAAGAAAAAGAAAACAAGAAACAATAAAAATGTACTGACCCCAAACTTTTGAACGGTAGTGTGTATATGTGTGTGTGTGTATGTATATATATATATATATATATATATATACATACATATATATATATATACACATACATACATATATATATATATATATATATATATATATATATATGTATATGTATGTATGTGTGTGTATATATATATATATATATATATATATATATACATATATACACATATACATACATTATATATATATATATATATATATATATGTATACACATACATATATACTATCATAAGAATTTTCAGTATTTTACTGTAGTTAAGTAAGCCTAAAGCAAATGCACAAATGCAGGAAATCACAAAGTCTCATGTTTTTTTATAAAATAAATGAATATCCTTTTTTTTATTGAAATCCTTAACTAGTTAACATCAAATTAAGTTTTTTATTAATGGTACAAAATTAAATACTACAAAACTACATTTTAAAAGTTTTATCTTTAACTGTAGAAGCTACTCAATATATTCGGCCAACAAAGACTTTTTGCTGCTGTAGTTTTGTTACTCTGAATTTACTCTGAATCACTTAATGCTGTTTTGACATTAGCTTCTCAGACGTTTTATTTCAACCATTTGCTAGTCATCTCTGTCAATCATAAAGATTCACAGAACATTACAATTTACACTCACATTTGTCATTCCTGAGAAAAGTATGTGGACATTTGGTCCTCACATACAAACAAAAATTTTCTTCAGATTGTTAATGGACAACGTACATGTAGACCATTAGTAACAACAGGAATTACAAAATTAAAAATAATGTAATAATTCTGAGTCTAGCATTTAATTTCAAACTGTTCTATACAGATTTTTTATCAAACACTTACTTTTCAATCTGTAGTATGTCCTCAGTCTTGACACATTGACCTTCTGACAAGTTGACCCTTTCACAATAGTGGCAACCCCCTTGGAAGAGATACTGGCAACAGTATATGGTCCTTGGTGCTGACTTGTAAATGTGTCTCCTGTTCGTTGTCTCTTGGGATCCCGTGAGAGCAGAACATCATCTCCGGCCTGAACTGAACATACTCGCACAAACTTGCGTTTGCGATTTTGGAATGTCTTTTGTTGCATGCTCTGTGCTTTCTTTATGTTGTGAAGAACCTACAAATAAAGAACAGTACCCATAATTAAAACTCATTGAAAACCCATACAGAACTCTCTGTTCTCTTGATGGGATTTTTTAAAACCAACAAATCAATGGAGTTTCAGTCCGGCCAAGATAGAACAATACAATGGAACAAGGTTTAATCATTACAATGTAACAATGAGTGAGGGAAAGTGACTTCACATGAAGGTTCAATTGCTTCTATAACTAGAGAGCGATAAAGCAAAATCATAGAAAAAAAATACATATATCAGCCCATGCCTAGGGTATAATTCTGATTCACTACTTCATTTACCTTTATTATTGCAATACAAACCGTTTCATTGAGAAGTTTCATCTTGTTGACTCTGGCATCAATGTCATCTTCAGGGTCAGCAACTACAAAATCATCTCCCATGGGACAGGCATTCATGACCTCTGGCAGACGTGGGTGTCGATGGAAGAGGAGGAAGTAGGGACTGTGTCTAGTCGAGTACTGATCACATAGGAAGCGTCCCATTAACTGATATATTTGTATTAAAGGGAAAAACTCCACTCTTTACATTAAATAAATTCACCAATTCAGTTTTACCATTGACAACTAACTACAGATATTATAAATATAATAAGTAAGCATGTTAAGAAAAACCTGCTTTGCAGTGTTGATTCCATACACCACAGCAGGAAGGTGGAGGTCCCAGTCATTGTGGTTGTCGTTCACATACTTTCTGAGAGCACGCTTGATATTCTGATTTGTTCGTTCGTCCTGTACATATCAATACATTAATAAGATGAATAACCATAAGGCCACAATCTTTACTTACTGAACTGGTATCCAAAGAGTTACCTGCCCATTGGTTTGTGGATGGTAAGCACTGGAGACGGCATGTTTGATTTTCAGCATACTAAAAATGCTGTCGTTGAGCTGCAGAGGGATCATAAGTTAAATTTGCAAGACTGGAGTAACTATAGACAACTATTTAGATGGGACCTTCCGTGGAGGTCTCTCTGAACCTTTCGGCTCCTTAATGCCAATGTATCAGCCCCAGTGGACGATAAGCCAATATCTGAACATTGCACTCCAGATCAGCGGTTCCTTGCTCACTGTGGGTGTCGCGGGAAGCAACGCGACATCGCGGTAACGCCGGCAGCGCAACCGGCCCGTGTAATGGCGGCCGTGCCGGTGCTCGCTCACCAGATGACGGCCGCGCCGGAGCGCGTTCATACCACAGCAGCGACAACAGAGCCTGTGCACAAAGTAGCGGCGACAGCGGTGCCCGTTCACAAAATGGCGGCCGCGTCGGAGCGCGTCCACACAATGGCGGCGACGGCGGAGCCCGCTCACAAGATGGCGGCGATCACAGAGCTCCGTCACGTCACAGCTGCCATACAAAAGCCATTTAAAGGTACAGTTACATTTCCTGAGTCAAGTCAAGTTTCCAAATCGAGTCAAGTTGCAGCTCTGTTTCCTGAGTCCAGTCAAGTTTCTGAGTCAAGCAACATTACAGCTGCTGTTTCTGTGTCAAGTCAAGTTACAGTCATCGTTCCCGAGCCAAGCACTGTCAAGATGGCTGCCACGCCAGAGCCACTGCACAAGATGGTTGCCACGCCAAAGCCTCCGCCTGCTAAAGCCCCGTCAGTCAGGCCGGCGCCCGCTAACGCCACGTCAGCCAAACCACAGCCTGCTCAGGACATCTCCGTCAAGTCACAGCCAGTTCACGCCATGTCTTCTGCTCCTGAGTCTGCACCCATCATGGCCGCCCTCCCTGAAGCAGTTCCCGAGTCAAGCAAAGTCACAGCCGTGGTTCCTGAGTCAAGTCACGTACCGCCTGACATCCCAAGATCGCGGCCTATCATGATGGCACATGTGCTGGATTCACCCCTGATGGCTGTACGGGCAGCTAAAATGGCGCTCCTTCACGTCGCGGCTGCTACCCCAGGGTCAAGTCAAGCTTCCAAGTCCGGTCAAACAACAGAGTCAAGTCAAACCAAAGCTCTTGTTCTCCACGAGTCAAGCCAAGTCACAGCTGTTCCTCATGAGTTAAGTCACGTCACAGCTGTCGTCCCTGAGCCAAGTCACGTTACAGCTGTTATTCCTGAAGCAAGCCAGGCCTCTGCAGATCCTCGTGAGTCAAGCCTAGTTGTCAGGTCCTGTCATAATGCAGCTTCAGCGTCCAGTCAAGCTTCAGCGTCCAGTCAAGCTTCAGCGTCCAGTCAAGCTTCCAAGTCCAGTCAAGCTTCCAAGTCCAGTCAAGCTTCCAAGTCCAGTCAAGCTTCCAAGTCGAGCAATGTCAAGGCGGCTGTTCCAGAGTCAGGCCACGCCCCGCCTGACGGCCCAGAGTCAAGCCACGCCCCGCCTGACGGCCCAGAGTCAAGCCACGCCCCGCCTGACGGCTCAGAGTCAAGCCACGCTCCGCCTGACGGCCCAGACTCAAGCCACGCCCCGCCTGACGGCCCAGACTCAAGCCACGCCCCGCCTGACGGCCCAGACTCAAGCCACGTCTCGTCTGGCCACCCAGAGCCTTACCATGACCCGTCTGACGGCCCAGAGTCAGGTCATGCCCAGTCCCCAAGTCAAGTCACACCAGACCCCAAGTCAAGTCACATCTCGTCTGACATCCCAAGACCACAGCCTATCGGGATAGCCAGCGCCCTGGACCCACCACAACCTCCCGCTGCTGCTCTACCCTTAATGGCTATTGCCATCTGGTGTGTGTGGGCTGCACATTGTGCTTCTGGGGTCACGTCTGCTCCCAAGCCTGCTCCAGAACTCCTGTCCAAGCACAAGCCTACTCCAGAGCCCCCGCCAGTTGGAGAGGCCGCGCCAATGCCTCCTGAGGTGTCAGCTTCGGCTGTGGATCCTCCCGTGGAGGCGGCGTCCCCTACAGACTCTCTGCCTCTCCCCATATTCTCTCTACCTCCTCTGTCTCTGCTGTTTCCAGGTCCCAGGCCATAACGCGGTTTCCTGCTCCGCCCCAGCTCCCGTCTGGTCACAAGCCTGTTCCAGAGCTCCCGTCCGGTCACAAGCCTGCTCCAGAGCTCCCGTCCGGTCACAAGCCAGCTCCAGAGTGCTCGCCTGGTCACAAGCCTGTTCCAGAGCTCCCGTCTGGTCACAAGCCTGCTCCAGAGCTCCCGCCTAGTCACAAGCCAGCCCCAGAGTTTTCGCCTGGTCACAAGCCTGTTCCAGAGTGCCACTTGGTCGGAGAAGCTGCGCCAATACCTCCAGAGGTGTCAGCCATGGCTGTGGATCCTCCCTTGGAGGTGGCGTCCCCCTACAAGCTCTCTGCTTCTCTCCCTTCTCTGTTTGTCTCCTCTGTCTCTGCTTTCCCCAGGTCCCAGATCGTAAAGCGGGGTCCTGTTCCGCCCCGGAGGGCCGCTGCGCCTCCTGTTCCGCCCCGGAGGGCCGCTCCGCCTCCTGTTCCGCCCCGGAGGGCCGCTCCGCCTCCTGTTCCGCCCCGGAGGGCCGCTCCGCCTCCTGTTCCGCCCCGGAGGGCGGCCGCCTCCTGTTCCGCCCCGGAGGGCGGCTTCGCCTCCTGTTCCGCCCCGGAGGGCTGCTCTGCCTCCTGTTCCGCCCTGGAGGATCGCCCCGCCTCCTGTTCCGCCTCGGAGGGCTCGGGCGTCGCCTGTCCCGCCTCCGGCTCCGCCCTGGAGGGCTCCTGCGCCTCCGGCTCCGCCCTGGAGGGCTCCTGCGCCTTCTGCTCTGCCTCCTGCTCTGCCTCCGGCTCCGCCCTGGAGGGCTCCTGCGCCTCCTGCTCTGCCTCCGGCTCCGCCCTGGAGGGCTCCTGCGCCTCCTGCTCCGCCCTGGAGGGCTCCTGCGCTTCCTGCTCCGCCTCCTGTTTCGCCTCGGAGGGCTCCTGCGCCTCCTGCTCCACCCTGGAGGGCGCCCGCGCCTCACGCTCTGCCTCCGGCTCCGCCCTGGAGGGCTCTGGCGTCGCTTGCTCCGCCTCCGGCTCCGCCCTGGAGGTCTCCTGTGCCTCCTGCTCCGCCTCCGGCCCCACCCTGGAGGGTTCCTGCTCTGCCAGTCCTGCCTCAATCACCGGGTCCTCCGCAGGAACCTGGCCCTCCAGCCCTCGCCCTGTCTCACTCCCGCCCCACCGCTTCCCTGGACTGTTACTCTGTTGGAGCGTCTGGAAGCCGCTCCTTGGGGGGGGGCTATGTCACGAATCTGGTCGGTGTCCCGCTGTCCGCTCACCACCAGATGTCACTCTCGCCCTTTCACACACAGACTGTTGCACCACACCCCGGACTACATTTCCCATCAGCCATTACACTTGACCCACGACCAATCAGCGGCGCTATAAAAGCCCCGGACTTTCCATGCTAGTCACGGATTGTTAGATTGTATTGTTGTTGTGTTAGCGTTCCCTGGTTTCTGGTTCCCGTGTTTTTGACTTCTCGCCTGCTCTTTCGTTTACGTCTGTCTAGCCGCCTGCCTTGGATTATCGCTCTTGTTATCTGGATTATTCTCTCGATCGCCTTTGTTATTCCTGTTTGCTCCCGTCTCGACCTTGCCTGTACGACCATGTCTTTGTCTCGCCCAATAAAAAGCTTGCATATGGATCCGCTCGCCTCTCGTCTCGTTCATCCTGTGACAACCACAAAATCAGTCATAGGGGTAAATTTTTTAAATTGAAAAATTTACATCATCTACGTATACATCATCTGAAAGCAGAATTAATAATGTATGAGATAACCATTTGATCTAAGGGTGCAAAAACAAAACAAAACAAAAAAATCTAAATATTGACTTCAAATTAAAAGTTCTTAATGCATATTACTAATCATTTTTTTTATATACTTATGGTATGAAATTTACTAAATACACTAATGGAACATGATCTCTACTTAATATCCTAATGATATTTGTCATAAAAGAAAAATCAATAACTTTGACCCATACAATGTATTGTTGGCTATTGCTACAAATATACTTGTGGTACCTACAGCTAGGTTTGTGGTCCAGGGTCACATATGTTGAGACAAGAGTAGGGGGAAAAACATAATTAACATTTACAAAACTTTACCTTGCAGACGAACTCCTTCCCTTGGTCTGTAATGATTTTCCTAACCATGCCGAACATGTATAACTTTGTGGTTATAACTGCAGACACTTCAGCTGCTGTCTTAGATTGCATAGGTTCTGCAATCACCCACTTGGTGTACAGGTCAGTTATAGTAAGGATAAACTTTGTGTTGCGTGCTGTTTCTGGCAGCGGTCCAATCAAATCCAAACCAAGCACCTCCCAAGGTTCTTTTACCTGCATGGCACAAAATTAGCATCAACCAAATGCCGCTAAAACTGTACACAAGATTGATACTAG